>NW_028127073.1:0-17500 GCF_965231255.1 Vanellus vanellus
CCTCTCTCTCTCACCCCCCTCTCTCTCTCACCCCCCTCTCTCTCTCACCCCCCTCTCTCTCTCACCCCCCTCTCTCTCTCACCCCCCTCTCTCTCTCACCCCCCTCTCTCTCTCACCCCCCTCTCTCTCTCACCCCCCTCTCTCTCTCACCCCCCTCTCTCTCTCACCCCCCTCTCTCTCTCACCCCCCTCTCTCTCTCTCTCTTTCTCTGTGTGCCCTGCCCCACAAACGTCTGGCCCAGGGCTGTTGTTCCCTGCTCTGGGTAAGGCCGCAGTGGGTGCTGCAATATTTAGATTTAAGAGGTGGGTTTTGGAAGGGAAGGAGAGATCCTGTTTTCTGCAAGGGCTTTGAATGCTGAGCCTTTTCTCTATCTGCTTCTTTCCTGCATGCGAGATGAAGCTGTTTTATTTTTCTCCCTTGTTCCTGGTTTAAATATCTCTGAAGCTGCTTCTGTGGAGTTGCAATTTGCATTTCTATGTTTTTGTGGAGTTCTTGTTATAGATGACTTCTGCTGTGGCCAAATGTCAAGATGTGGTTTTCAGTTTAAAGCTTCGGAAATGGCATCCCCTGAAAGCAGAGTGGGTGAAGCTGATGTTGCACATGCAGCTGCGCTTGCAGGGATTGTCAGGGGCTCCTCATGCAAACAGTGAGGAGTGCGTGGGCACCCGCAGGGTTGCGCTCAGGTCTGGGAGTGTGCTGTTCTTTTGCTGTTGGGAGACGGCATAGAGCGTGTGCCTGGTAACACCAAGGACAGTCCAAAGTCAGGACTCTGAGTGGGTTTTGTGGGATGACGGCCATTTTAAAATACCTTGACTGTTTGGAGAAAGGGCCTGGAAAAAAAGCATTGCTTTTTTGCAAGGAGGCAGTCAGAAGGACAGGTGGGTTGCCCTGCCCTTTAACAAGTATTCACCTTGGGGTGTCTAGGGTGAGGAAACCTTGTCTGTACGTAGGCTTGAAAAGATGTACGTAGGCGTCTGTGTCTGTCACCTGCATGTATGCAGGAAAATGGCAGTAATGCAACTGAAGCTGCCAGTGAGTCAACAGAAGGCAGTATTGCCTAAAAAATGCAAAAGCTCTAGTGGCCTGCACCAACAACCGTACCGAGGATGATGCCAAATCCTTTTTCCTCTGCTCAGCTGTCGCCTTGGGAAACCTTCATGAAAGAAGGCAGCTTTAGATTCCTACCCTGCTTTACGCTAAAGGTTTTTTTCCTCTCTTGGCAGATTGTCACCCGCCACCGTTTCTCTGTGGTCACCCTTTCTTCTGCCGTGATGGTACAGGACAGATAGAGTGGATCCACAGTGGTCTGTGAGTATGAGGTACGCCTCTGGTGCATGTCTGCGTTTTTCCTAAGGTCCTTGTCGTTTAGGCTTTGGAGTTAACATTAAGGATGTGCTGACTCTCCTTCTGTAGTTTTTCTATGAAATATTTGAACACGAATACTAAAATTAAGGTCTGTTCTGGAGCATGTTGTGCCCATGCAAAGCTTGCTTCCCTCTGTTTGTTTTTTTTTTTTTTCTTGAAAGCATAATCTTCTCTTTCTGTGAGCTTACTGTTAAATGACGCCATGAAAATAATCTTGTACTAAAAGAGGGGAGAAACTGTTTGTAAGGGTTCAGATGTTCAGGAGAAACAGACTTTGTTGTCATTGTAAAAGCTTTACACGTTTTTGGTCAACAAGTTTCTAAAATACCTTCTTGGAGTACTCGAAATCCTTACTGAGATACTAGCCTCTGTGCTAAAAGCAACTGAGGTCAGAGAAGAGACATGGACACATCGGGACAAATTGGCATGGGTCCTGTGTGTTTTCCAGGCTTTCCCAAGGAGCATTAGCAGCCCTGTAACTGATGAGAGTAAGTCCTGATGTGTTTGTGGTGGGTTATTGCTTCCATAACATCCTTTTTTGGCAACAAGACTTTTTTTTTTTTTGGCAACAAGACACTGCACTCTTTTTTTTTAAGAGAGAGAAAAGTCCATTTCCTTCCAAAGGCCCAAGCACAGCACATCTTCCAAAGCTGATGGCATTGCTGGTGTTTGGGTTCTCCGTGGTAACAGTTGTGATATCATAAAAACATGTTCCTGTGTGCATTGAGTACAGCCAAAAGCACGAGCCAATCCACCAGTCCTTTGTGGTAGTCTTATGGATTGCAGCACTGGGGATTTGAGTCCCTGCTGCCTGCCGCCCCCCCCCCCCCCCCCAGCCCAGAAGGAAAAACATATGGGCTATCTCTTATCTCACTGATTTTTCTATCATCAATGAAACTTTAAAAAAAGTTTAAATTGTACAATTTACAAACTGACTTGCATTGTTGAAACTGTAACTGCCACATAGCTGTAGCATACAATTTATGAGGTGTACTTAAGCAGTTAGGTATTTGTTGTAAATCTTTAAAAAGAGGCAACTGAACATTACAGGGTTTTTATTGCCGATATTTAGGCGGAGTGATCTGAAGTACTTTATTTCTGTCTGGCTTTCAGTGGCGCTTTTCCCTGGCAGTTCAGTAGCATCTCTCTTGGGCAGGGCAGCTGGCCAGTTGTCCCTCCTGACTGTGTAGCACACCAAAACCCCCTAGTCAAATTAGAGCTGTGTATTTTGGAGAGGGAGAGTTTAATGGTATCGATGGATAGCTGTGCAAGTTCAATTAAATTCAAAGGAAAGTCAAATACTTTCATAGTATAAGTATTTTTTGGAGAGATATAGATATGTAAAAGCATATGCGCACCTTTTCAGCATAAAGTCATAGTGTTAGCGTGGAGACAAACACATAACCAATTTTCTTCGGTTATATGCGGTGCTTTATTTCAAGGCGCCGGGAACCAGGGGTACGCACCCAAATCTGGCTCCAAAGACGGCCTTGCCGAACACTCATTTTATATTCTTTTGGTTACACAATCTCATACATATTCAGCAGGTATTGCTACATTATCTTATACGTATGCATTACAGATTGCTTCATCCTATTGCGACATCAGCCTCCTTCTCTGCGCGTGCTCGTCTTCCCCCTAGTGGTCGTCAGTGGTCGTCATGATGAAGTAAGAAGTCTTCCTCAGATGAAGTAAGACGTCTTCCTCACTTTGACCTTTTCACCTCACTCCTTTTGACTCTATTCCAGTGCCTGTTTTCTGCCAAGTTCTTCAAGCTTCATTTCAAGGTCCAGCTTGACCCTCTGGCATGCCGTGTACTTTTTCATCTAGGTACCTAAAGATCTTAGAATCCATTCTTTTCGTTACGGTTTACTACATTTCCCATCACCATTGGTTACCTTTGTTCAGTTACTATGGTTATACCTTACAAACACACCTGGTATATAAAATACAGCTTACTACTTAACTCTTTTGTTTCCTAACAATAGAATCATAGAATGGTTTAGGTTGGAAAGGACCTTGAAGATCATCGAGTTCCAACCCCCCTGCCATAGGCAGGGACACCTCTTGCTAGACCAAGTTGCCCAAGGCCATGTCCAGCCTGGCCTTGAACACCTCCAGGGATGGGGCCTCAACAATCTTTCTGGGCAACCTGTTTCAGTGCCTTACCACCCTCAAAGTGAAAAACTTCTTCCCAATGTTTAATCTGAAGCTGCCCTCTTCCAGTTTAAAGCCATTTGCCCTCATCCTATCACTACATGCCCTAGTAAAACGTCCTTCCCCAGCTCTCCTGTAGGCCCCCTTTAGGGACTGGAAGGCAGCAATAAGATCTCCCTGGAGCATTCTCTTCTCCAGGCTGAACAGCCCCAACTCTTTCAGCCTCTCCTCATAGGAGAGGTGCTCCAGCCCTCAGATCATCCTCGTGGCTCTCCTCTGGACATGCTCCAGCAGGTCCATGTCCTTCTTATGTTGGGGACTCCAGAGCTGGATGCAGTACTTCACGTGGGGTCTCACGAGAGTGGAGTAGAGTGAATGACTGAGCTTTGTTCTTTCTTGTTCATTGCACTCTTCAGAGTTTTACCTTTCCCTTTCAGCTGTATTGACCAAGCAAGGTGTGCAGCAGCAGCAGTGTGAGGGCTGTAGCTGTTTCAGGGGGTGCACGATCGGTAGCCTCGATTCTGGTTTCGGCCGAGCCCTGTGCAGCAGCCTGGCAAGGTGATGTCCCTGTGGCAGCGCCGCGAGGAAGGGAGGAGGCGTTTACCAATGCCAGCCTGAGGGTTTACTGTTGTGTTAAGAATGTGTTCAGAGTGGCATCAGTTAGCCTTAATACTGACTTGAAGAGTTCCAGCAGCTCTGGCTTTTAAAGGACGTGCTGTATTTCGCGCTGTTTCCCTTGAATCCTCCTGTAGCTCAGCTGCTGTCCTGTCCCTCAGTCTGAGGGAATTCCTCTACTTTCTTCTGTGCTGTTTGTTAATATGCTGAAATATAATTGGGGATTTTGTTTTTCTTCCAGGTGTCCTGTTGTACGTGTCTGGCGATGCTCAATAGATCCCCACCCTGCCCAGGTTTGCCTGCCGGTGGTTGAGCACCCTGAGGGGTAGAGGCCAGCCCTGGGTGTCTGGTTGTTTCGTGCCTTTTTGGTGTGTGTTGGGGGGGGAATAAAAAGGGGGTGTGTGTGTGTGTCTGTGGGGGTGATGATTTCATTTGGGGCATCCCAAGGTGGCCAGGGGGGGCTATGATGCGGCAGAGGAACAGGTGAGTGGGGGATGGGGGGGTGGGGGTGTCACGCAGGTGTCACTCCAAAAGAGGCATTTGAAATAGAGAAAAGCCTCTCATTTTTATATATATATTGATAAATTATATCCATCTATGTATACAGAAGGAGTTCAAAATAAAAACCTACACCTCTATTCTATGATTCTGTATTACATAAAGCATTTTAGAATATAAAAAGGTTTTTTAAAGATTTAATTAAAAGGTATTAAAGTGACAAAATATATGTTAAACCAGATAGTTAATTAGATGTCCAATATAAAGTCTTAATATATGTTGGAATAGATCTACGTGTAAACAGATATTCTATATAAGTGTAAATTGATAATATATATTCCCTAAATATGTATATATGTGTTAATAGATACATAAGTGTAAATGTCTATGCTATATAAGGTTTTTAAAATGCAAAGAAAGCATATTTATAGAAAATATTTTAAATCTTGCCCCCATTCTAATCTCTATTGAAGATACAAAAGTGCTTTCAAAAGCTGCCCCTTCTCCCTTCTTTGCCTACTGTTCCTGTCGCAATTTAGGGCCGATTCCCCCAAATGGGGACGGTTCCTCTGCAGGGCTGTGCATACAGAGTGGGAGCTGCCACCACAGCCCCGAAACACCCCAAACCCACCGATTCTGGGTCTGCATGGAAGAAACAGGGCTGAGACCAGTCACTGCTCATCACCTTAATGAGTCTTAAAGCCGGATAATTAAGGTGTTCTGCTGCCAGCATCACCCTGGCGGCGCTTTGCTGCACTCGACACTGATGCCCGTCCGCCAAGAGTCAGTTCTGCAGCTTGGGCGCATTAGCGGCATCCCAGACACTCGGCTGGCACTGAGAGAGTGGTGGCTGAGAGCAAACCGGCACCAGCAGGGCTCCGGCGGGCTCCCCGTCAGCCGGAGCGGGCTCTGTGCCACCCGCCCTCAGCGACAGCTGCTCTGCCTGGCCCCAAGAGCCGCCAACAGCGCAGCGGTACCGCCCCTGGCTGCGCTCTGGAGCCTCACGGAAGAGGCCGTCAATCCTCCGGAAGTTGGTCTGTTCCCTCGCGGCCCTCCAGCAAACCGAAAGTGCCTGTCAGTCCTCTGTAAATCGAGCTCGATGGTCCCGCCGTCCTCTAGGGCACCGGAAGTGCCCGTCAGTCCTCCGGAAATCAGTCTCTATCGGTCCGTGGTCCTCCAGGGCATCAGAAGTGTCCATCAGTCCTCCGGAAATCGATTTTTGTGATCCCGCGGCCCTCCAGGACAGCGGGAGTGCCCGTCGGTACGCTGAATGTCAATCTCTATGACCCTGCAGTCCTCCAGAGTCAGACTCACAGAATCACAGAATCATCAGAGTTGGAAGGGACCTCTAGAGATCATCTAGTCCAACTCCCCTGCTAAAGCAGGATTGCCTAGAGCACATTACTCAGGACTGCATCCAGGCGGGTCTTGAAAATCTCCAGGGAAGGGGACTCCACAACCTCCCTGGGCAGCCTGTTCCAGTGCTCTGTCACCCTCACCGTAAAGAACTGTTTCCGTGTATTTGAACGGAACTTCCTGTGTTCTAACTTGTGCCCATTGCCCCTCGTCCTGTCACTTGGAACCATTGAAAAGAGCCTGGCTCCATCCTCCTTCAACCCACTCTTTAGGTACTTGTATGCCAGGGAGGTTGTGGAGTACTCCATACTCCTTGTATGTCAGGAGTGAAGATGAGCCCTGGAAAAAAAGGGACGGGTGGCAGGAAGATGTTTTTTAGATTTTCTTTTTTTTTTTTTTTCTTTTTTTCTCAGTATTTGACAAGATGTTAAAATAATTTCCCAAGTTGAGTCTGGTTTGCCTCTGACAGTAATTATTGAGTGATCTCTTCTTCATTATCTTGACCTATAAGTTTTTTTGCTGTATTTTCTCCCCTCCTTTGTTGAGGAGGGAGAGCGATAGAACGGCTTGGTGGGCACCCGGTGGCAGCCAAGGTCAACCCACCACAGATTATTTCTATCAGGCTCCCTGTCCATATTTTTTTATTCTTGACTGTGTTCTTGTACTCCATCATTTTTGAAACTGTTTTTCTACTTCTCTATCCCTTTCTCTTTAATTCTTGCATATATTTCTTGAACCCAGTAACTTTTTAAAGTTTCTTGCTACCTTTCCTTTTGTTTCCCTATCCTAATTTTAATTTCTTGCTTATGTTTCTTGTACTCTGTTGCTTTTCTAATTGTCTTCCTACATCTCCCTCTATGCAGCTCTGTGTACCTAGGTTTTAAATCTGGTGTATGATTCTTGTATCATGTTGCTTTCAAAATTTTCTGTCCACGTCTCCCTCTAGCCGTCTCCCTGTCTATAATTCCCAATTCTTCCCTCTCTGTCCCGCACCCCATCACTTTTTTCACTTTTCTTTTTACATCTCCCCTTCCCTATTTGCTAGTTCTTGCCTATGTTTCTTGTACCCTGTTGCTTTTCAAAATTTTCTTTCAATGTCTACCTCTGTCTGGCTCCCTATTTATATTTTTTATTTCTTGCCAATGTTTCTTTTTCCCCTGTCACGGTAGAAATTTTCCCCGCCCCTTGTCTTGTCTCAGTTGTCTTGTCCTACTGGTTCTTTTGGCCTCTCTCTCTCCCACTGCCTGTCTCTTATTTATTCCTCCATCTCTCTGCCCCTGTCTTTTTGCATAGTCTCCCCGCTCTCCTCTCTCTACATGGCTGTCCCGCTCCCCACCCCTCTCTTGTTTGCAGTGTCCTGTTTTCTGGCTCCCTGTCCCACACCTCTTCTCCATGTCCTTCTGTCCTTCCTCCTGGTTTTCTCTTGCCTTTTCTCCCTCTGTCCTGCTGCATTTCGTCACTGAGCCTTGTAGCCAACTCACTGCTGGGATTTCTTATGTACATTAATGAATAAACTTTTCCTGCCCCCTCTATGCCTGTGGATGTGTTTGCAGCCCCTGGGGGCAGAGCTCAGGGACAGGGACAGGTGCAGGGGAGGGGGTGATGTGCTGTGGGGCTTTGGCAATGGGCCCTGTTCCCCATGGGCTCCAGCTGTGGGCTGGGACAGCCCAGGAGGGACCAGTGATGTGAGAATGGGGCTGGGCCAAGGGTTTAAAAAGGCTGCAGGTGGGGTTGGGGGAAGCCTCAGGTGCAGCCCATGAGGCTGAGGATGGGGCTGGCCCTGCTGTGCCAAGGGTTGGGGGCTGCTTGGGCATGCCTACCTCCTGCAGGCAGCTGAGGAGTGAAACGAAGGGGGTTCCACAAGCAGCTGCCTCTAGTGAGGAATGTTGAGTCCCCACAGTGAGGAAGGATCCCACCTAGCCATCCCTGACAGTGCACACCACCAACTCACAGCGCTGAGGTCAGTGCCCCTGTTGGCTGCACACGTGAGCCACCGTGCCTCCAGGAAGCCTTGGGGGAGAGGAGCATCAAGGCACCCGCTGCCTGCTCCTGGGTGGTGGGCAAGGGTCAGGCAGCCCCCACCACAGAGGAGCAAGGGGCAGAGAGAGAAGCTTCTGGGCAGTGAAGGTCTCCCACCCATCTCTCACATCCCTGAGCCCCATTTTAGTTCTGGATGGCACTCTGCACCCCTCTTTTCCCCTCAGAACCCTTCCCAAGTCCCCATCAGTTACCCCAGTCAGTCTTTCCATCCTGTCATCCCTTCAGCACACCTCCAGTTGGTCCCTGGGTCCCTGAGGACATCTGTACATTGCTCAATTCCCTTTTAAGCTTGGAGATGCATCTCCACATCTTCTGTGGTTTATCTGCCCTCTTCAGAACCTTTCTAATTCCTCTGACGATGCCTTTTGTTCTCACAGAACCTTTTCCGAAGCCATCTGTGTGCTCCAGAGCTGTCTTGTTTCGTTTCTGTCTTATAGTATGTTTCTATATCTGGTACCCTAAAGAGGCGATCTTCTCTTAAAAAGCCTTCATTTATTTTTATAGACATACTTCCCGTGGTGTTTTTTGTTGTCTTTTGCAATTTATTTTTGTTCTAGCTTCTTGGGTGTTAATTAGACTGCCTCATACAGTTTCTGATACATTTCTTGAATCTCCATGTTTTTGGGTGCTTTCTGTCCGTTTGGACTCATCCAGTTCTGTTAACGTTGTCAGTCAAAGAGAGATCATGTAGGGCTCTAAATTGTCAGTGCTTTACAGTAAATAACTTACTTTAAAAATTGAGATATTTTTGAGAAGGCTTTCTCACAGGATCTAGTTCTGCTTTTTCCTTCAGTCCTATCCAGAATGTAATTCTGGTAGAAGGTAGTTAGCATGCATGGTCTTGCTAAAAATAAAGTATGACTCCGTAGCTTTGTATTTTGTTTTAAAGAAAACTAAAGTGCATAATTTTGACAATAATATTGTTACATTTAGCAAACTACTTTTTTACAGAGCTTAGTATGACCTCTATCTCTTTCTATCTATGCCCCAGAACAATTAAATCAAATTACTTAGCTGATCATATTGCTTATGCAATCACTGTAGTCATGGTAAAAGAGCAGATATTGGCCTTTCCCATAAGTGCCACTTCCTCTGTAGAGCTCCCCACACATTGTAAACTTAAAGCTGATGACAAACACAGTTGGTGATCCTGCAGCAGCCTTTATACCTTCTGGTGGTCGGTTCCACCCAGGGGCTTGGTCGGTTTCCCAGGGGATTGTGGGAAGGTCAGTGGGTGGGGCCTGCGGTATATGAGCCACAGCCTCGGCTGAGGGAGTTCATTCTGCCTTTGAGTGTTTCTGGGGTGGGTGGTCTGGTGATCCTTCAGTCAAATATGGTTTTAGAGCCAGCTCAGCTTTTTGGGCTGGTGTATTTTCATTTGTAGAACTCATAAATTTAAGGTAAGACTTTCAAGACCAGTTAAGGTTCAACAGTATATTTCATAGAAAGTAAATTTCTGTTCTGTTTTTCTTTCTTTTATTTTTTTCTTCATCAGTAGTTTTGTATTGAGTGTTCAGGGGTGGTGTGATGGTTTAATAGTATGTATTTCTCTCTTTTCCAGATGCACTGTATTTTCCTGGAATTCCTGACTTAATTGTTGCTAATATAAACCTTCTTAATAGGAGTGATGAGATTATTTAGCAGGGATTAGGGTGAGCATCTTGTGTGCATCTGTATATGGAGTGTTAGCATTTCTCAAGAAAGCAGCAGGCACTGAAAGCACAGTGTTTTTACATCCTTTGTGAGCCTGTAACACAGTCCAGGGTCTGTGGGAAGAAAGCTGCCTGAAGGGCATGGCTCAGAAAAGCAGCTCCTGAAAAGCAGCTGACGAGGGGGTTCAGAGGCGCTCGTGCAGGGTGGGAGCTGTCTGGAAGTGGGGTTCCTTCCCTGTCAGTTCAGCAGATGAAAAGGGGTTTCTAAAGCTTTGGAATTAAGGGAGGCATGTTTACCAGTCTTTCTCAAATAATTTTGCAGTTGGATTTGGGTGTCAATGAGGTCTGTTCTGTTGTGGTCTCCTGTGTTTGAGGTGAGCTGGGTAGTATTGTGGAGGAGCGTAAGACCAGTGACTTTATACAAGTGCAATGGTAATTTTGCGTTTCTTCAGTGTCTTAGGTATCATAATTAATTGCTGCTGCAGCCTCTGACTCTGGATTAGGCGCTTTTTTTTTTTCTTTAAGATGACGATGAAGGACCTGGTGACTGCAGGTAAGTATCAGCTACCCATTTTTTGTGTGTTAAGTCAAGAATGAATTTGGACCCCCAGTCCTTCAAAAGATAAGTTGAAGGACAGGCACTGGAGAGGGGACAAGGTAGACAATTGCAGGAAAGGGTTTGTAAAGTTAGTGTAGGTCAGACGGGTGTCCCAGAACAATCCCCTTCAGGCAGGTAAAGGGAGCAGGTTACTCCTCAGCACAACAGTAGCATGTGCTGGGCAGGGTGGTTCCAGCCTTTGTCTTTGGTGTCTTAGACCTTCGTCACATCTCAATGTTGGGTTTATGCTCAAGGAGCAAGGTGAGGTGCCTCGGGCAGCACCCATGGAGTCTTGAACACCTGTACTTATTGGCACAGCACCAATCCGGCGCCACTTTTCTTGTGTTACAAGGTTAAAGCGTGAATCAGTGTGGTGTCACAAGAGTTTCTCGATGGTTCTTATTTGCAGCGTGGTTCCTGCCTGTGTGAGCAGCTCTGCGCTCTGGCCGCCCGTTTTCAGGGAACGGGTCTTCTGCCCCTCATCATTACACTCTTAGGTCTTGAAGCCAGGCTTCCTACACATACCTACTCGCCAAATGGAGAAGACGTTCTTGTTGTGTGCCGTGACATTCTGTGTGTTCTCTGGGGTTTCCATAGAGCCCCCTCACTTTACTGTTATGGTCTCACACGTTGTTTTGCTCGATGATGTCTTCAGTCGAGGTGTTGTCATTCTTGCTGAGAGTTTTCTCTCATCTTTGAGGCACTTTGTAGGATTTTATGTATTGTCAGTCTTTCCGTCTGTCTTGGAGCTGCCCTGCCTGAGGGTTTGGAGTCAGGGGTAGGTGGGATGGTGGTAAGAGTGCCTGGTTAACCCAGTGATCTGACTAGGCTGGTGAGGCCAAGGTGGTACAGTCATCTGAGATCAAATAGCCATCAGCCGGTTGCTTGGGCAGCTTTTTTCAGCAATGTTTTAGGGGGCACAGCTGAGCTCAGCAGGAGGGGCTGTTCAGCAGTAGCAACAGAGATTGCTTCTTCCGGATATTGAGGCTGCTTTGTGTGGAGTTTAAAACTTGTGGGCTTTAGTTCTGGCAGGCTGCAGTTGGGCTCTAGATGGTATTTGTCAATGGGCAGAGGGCCTTCGGCATTGTGACGGTATTGCTCTGCCTCCAGGTGACTTCTTTTGTGTTGTTTTTTCAGCAGCAGGGGGACAAGCTGTGCAGGGTGACATAGGAGAGGGGAGTGGAGTGCTGTTGGAAGTTGGGTTGGTGTGTGGTCTTAGAGGGAAGCTGTGACCAGGGCCTCTGCGACTACTACAGCAGGATATTTTACTGTTTCAGTTCGCTTGGAAGCGATGAGCGATGTGGGATAGGGGCACCAGGGCTGACTTGCTCACCTTGAGCTGTGATTGGGTAGCAGTTAGTTGTTGGGGTGTTGTCTTGTTGGTGAAGTTATAAGTGACTGGTGTTATTTGGGTTTTACAAGTGGTGTGCAAGGCTGAAGGTGGTAACCCAAACTTGCTCATCAGGCTGCTATGCATCATTTATGAGCAGTACTGGATAACTGGGGAGGTCCTAGCTGACTGGAGGTTGGCAAAGGTGACACCCATCCACAAGAAGGGCCAGAAGGAGGGTCCAGGGAACTACAGGCCAGTCAGTCTGACCTCGGTGCCCAGGAAGGTCATGGAACAGATCATCCTCAGTGCCATTACACGGCACATGCAGGGGAACAGGGTGATGAGGCCCAGTCAGCATGGGTTTGTGAAAGGCAGGTCATGCCTGACAAATGTGATCTTCTTTGATAAGGTGACCCACTTAGTGTATGAGGGAAAAGCTGTGGATGTTATCTACCTGGATTTTTGCAAAGCTTTTGACACCATTTCCCACAGCATTCTCCTGGAGAAACTGGCTGCTTATGGCCTGGACAGGTGTACTCTTAGCTGGGTAAAAAACTGGCTGGATGGCCTTGCCCAGAGAGTGGTGGTGAATGGAGTTAAATCCAGTTGGTGTCCAGTTACAAGTGATGTCCCCCAGGGCTCGGTGTTGGGGCCTGTTCTCTTTAATATCTTTATCAATGATCTGAATGAGGGGATCGAATGCACCCTCAGTAAGTTTGCAGATGACACTAAGCTAGGTGGGCGTGTTGATCTGCTTGAGAGTAGAATAGCTCTGCAGAGGGATCTGGACAGGCTGGACTGATGGGCTGAGGCAAATGGTATGAGGTTCAACAAGGCCACGTGCCGGGTCCTGCACTTGGGTCACAACAACCCCATGCAATGATACAATACATGGATTGGGGCAGAGTGGCTTGAAAGCTGCCCAGCAGAAAAGGACCCGGGGGTGTTGGTGGACAGCTGGCTGAATATGAGCTGGCAGTGTGCCCAGGTGGCCAAGAAGGCCAACAGCATCCTAGACTTTATCAGGAATAGTGTGGTGAGCAGGACTAGGGAAGTAATCATCCCCCTGTACTTGGCACTGGTGAGGCCCCACCTTGAGTACTGTGTTAAGGTTTGGGCCCCTCACTACAAGAAAGACACTGAGGTGTTGGAGCGTGTCCAGAGAAGGGCAATGGAGCTGGTGAGGGGTTTGGAGGACAAGTCTTTGTGTCAGTCTGTCCATCTGTGTGTGTGGCTCAGAGCTGCCCTGCCTGGGGGTTTGGAGTCAGAGGTAGGTGGGATAGCTGTAAGAGTTAACATTTTGATGTGTCTAGGCTGGTGAGGCCAAGGTATTACAGTCATCCTGGATCAAGTAGTTATCAGGTCACTGTATGGACAGCTCTTCCATTAGTGGTTTTTGAGATGAGCAGCGCCCCATTGGACAGGCTGTTCAGCGGTAGTGCAGGAGACTGCATCTCAAAGACAAAACTGCTTTGAATGGTGTTTAAAGTCTGTGTTTTTCTTTCTTTGTGGCAGGGTCTAGTTGGAGCCTAGATAGTATTTGTAGATGGGAATGAGACCTCTGGAATGAGGAAGCCATCGCTTCCCATCCAGGTGACTTCTTTGATGTTGTTTTTTAGATGCAGAAGGAAAAGCTCTGCAGGGTGACATAGCAGAGCTGAGCGGAGCACTGTAAGAAGTGGGTTGCTGTGTGTGGCATTAGAATGAAGATGTGACTGGTGGCTCTATGACAATATTTATGGTACCATTTTTTCAGTTTGAGTCCTTGAAGCGATGAGAGATGTGGGATATGGGCACTGTGGCTGACTCAGTCAAGGTGAGCGGTGGGCTGAAGTGTCAGTCCTTTTTTGGGCATTGTAGTGCTGGTGAAGTTGTAAGGAACCTGTGTTCTTTGGGTTTTACAGGTACAGTGCAAGACCCAAGGCAGCAACCCAACCTGATGGAGGATGGGCTGGTGAGCTGTCAGGGTAAAGAAGCGGGAGAGGGGAATTGGCACGCAGAGGCTAAGGTTTTGGGTGGTATCTGAGCATGTGCTGCTTTGCTTGTGTTTTTTGCAGGTGCTGCATGCAGGCTCAGATGGGTGATGCCGCACACTGCCGAGTGGTTTGAACAGATGAGGTGGTTGCAGGCCCCATTGGTGTCTAATAGCAAAGTATCATGTGGCAACTCAGTGAGGCGTTTCTCCCTTTTACTTTGCAGGTGCTATGTGGGCTGCCTTTGGGAGTGGATGAGTGTTTGAGGTGAGCCAGGTAGTTGAGAGGAGGCACATGGGGCTGGTGATTTCTTGCAAGTGCAATGGTAATTTTGTGTCTCTCGGTCTTCTAGGTGCCACAAATGATGACTGTCTGTGCGGGAGAAGAAACAGAAGGTTGTCAAGAAGGTTTCTAAACCTGCTTAAGTGGGTCAGAGCTGGTGTGTAGAAGAACACATACATTATACTAATTGTTGTTTAGTCTTATGTGCTTGTCAAGCAGAACATCTGCGTTTTGATAACACAGGCCTGCGAGAGACTTAGAAGCACCCTGTTGAACAAGCTTGAGATTCCTGCCCCACTATGGGAAAGGGCCAAGCGCTGCAGTAAACTATGGCTGTGCAATCCCTGATCTATGGGTGAAAACGGCACATTTGGTGATCCTCTAGCACAGACCGAGATCTGTGGTGCCTGGATCTGTGCTTGCGTGCCTCTGCCCAGGTCCCCCTTTGGGAATTCCCTGGCTGGCAATGTAATGACAATAAATTTACTCATCACACTTCATCTGTGTTTTTGTGTCTGTTCCCGTGTTGTGCCTGTGCTGGCTCAAACACAGCTGCAGCATCCCACTTTTGAGTCAGCACGGAGCAGGTAAGCAGGAACGCAGCGGCAATTCTGAAGCGGGGTGTATTGCGGGAAAGGTCCATGTTGACTGATGCGATGCTGACTGATGGCACTGTTGTGTGTGGTTTGGGTATTTCTTTAAAGGTGATGAAGAGGAACCTGGTGACTGCAGGATTAATCCCATTGGAAGAGAGTGGTTTTCCTTGTCGAGAATGGATTCAGCCTCCCAGCCCTCTGAAAGATAAGTTGAGGGAGTGGCACTGTGGCAGGGTCGGGGGAAGGAAGGGATGAGGTTGGCACTTGCAGGGGTGAGTTTTAAAGTTAGCGTAGGGCAGAGGGCTGTCCAGGAGCAGTCCCCTTCTGGCAGCTAAAGGGGGAGTGGGTTACTTGTCAGCACAATACTAGTGTGTGCCGGGCAGGGCAGTTCCGGCCCGTGTCTGTTGTGTAGTCTGTCTGATATGTCCTCTGTGTCTTAGAGCTTCCTCAGTTCTTAATGTCCTCGTTGCTCTTTGCATGAGGAGCATGACATGTGCCTCAGGTGCAGCCCCTGGGGTTCAATCACACGTACTCATCAGCATGGTGCTGATCAGGCGCTGCTTTTGTCACATAGCAAGCTGAAAATGTGGATTGGTCTTGCACCTCTGAAGTTTTTTCCAGTTGCTCTGCTTTTGCAGCATCGTTCCCGGCTGCACGAGCAGCTCTGTTCTCTACCCATCCATTTTCAGGGACTGGGTCTTGTTCCCTTCATCCTTATGTTCTTTGGTTTTGAAGTTGGGCTTCCTGCACATACATCATCTCGGTTTTGAGAGTCACTTCTTGTCATGGGCCCTGACCTTCTACTCTTTTTTTTGCATTGTATCAGTTTTGCATTATAGTGCCACATAACAGTCTCGATGGCCATCTGGGACTATATTGTATTGTATTGCCCCATATTGCATTGTGTCTTGCATCATATGGCTCCATAACAGTCTCAACTGACACTGGAGACAGTCTTGCATTGTACAAACCTGTATTTTGGCTTTTTTTTTTTTTTTTTTGATCATTTGAACACACATTGCATTGTACTGCTCTGTACTGGTTTGGCATGGTATCCCTCTGTAATTGACTGACATCAGAGACCATCTCTGGTATTTGTATCACATTGTGCTGCTCTGTAACTGTTTTGCCTGCCACCAGAGACCATCTTGCTTTGCACCACCCTGTATCGTGGGTTTTTTTTCATTGCATCATTGTGTATTTGAGTGTATATGGTATTGTTTTGCTCTGTATTGGTTTTCCATTGTACGGCCCTGAAATTGTCTTTACTGCTGTCTGAGACTGTCTCGCATTGTACCACCCCATATTGTGGTTTTGTTGTTGGAGTGTTCTGTATTTGAATGCATATCGCCTTGTTTGGCTCCATATTGGATTTGGATCGCATTGGTCTGCATTGGTGTCTACTGACATCCAAGAGTGTCTCACACCATATCGCTCTGTATTGTTTTTTTGCCTTTCGTCGGTGCCCCTCTGTAACCACCTGGATCACCACCAGAGACCATCTTGCATCGTACCACCCTATAACTGTCTCAACTGCTGTCAGAGAGTGACTTGCATTGTACCACCCTGTATCATGTTTTGTCACAATGGCGCTCTAAGTGCGCATTCACATTGTTTGACTTACATGTGCATTACATGGCTCTATGTTTGTATGTATTGTATGGTATCATGTAGGCAGTGTGGATGGTTAAAGCACCTCTGTCTCTCTGCACAGGGCTGGGAATGGAGTGAATGACAAATGGATCATGAGGTAAGATGAGGTAAGACAGTAACGCAGTTAGGGTTTTCGTATAGTTATTGTAGGCAACTTCTGGTAAATGTCCAGAAAGAGCAGAGGCATAGAGCAGTGTGACAGGGCTCAGAGCAGTCAGTTAGGTCCAGGCATGTAGGGCAAAGCAATAGAATAAAAAAAAAACAACATCCAGGTTTTCTTTTTCTTTCTTGCCCCCCCCCAGCTGGGTTTTTCCCCTGGTCCTGGCCAATCTGCAAGTCAATGTTCATCGCCAAAGTTTGGGCAGAGGTTGAGTATGGGTCAGGGTTTTGGCAGGCAGGGTTACTTGCAAGGCTGCTGTGAGCAGTGCTCCTGAGGAGTGCCGCAGAGATGTGGCAATGGCCAGTTGCAGCCAGCAGGTGGGGGAACGTAGGAGCTGAGAGGGAGGGCTGGATTGTGGGGTAGCAGAGGGAGTGGTGTGTTTGGAAAGTGTTTGTGCATGTGTTTTGGTTGTTGCGTTGACCCACAGGTTGCCTGCGGAGGTGTGAGTGTTTTCTTTTGCAGGTATGTAGGCAAACCACTAGAATAAAAAAAAAACCCCAGCCAGGCATGGTTTTTCTTCCCCGGTCCTGGCCGGGTTTTTCTTCCCCGGTCCCGGCCACTCTGTGAGGCAACGTTCATCACCAAAGTTTGGGCAGAGGTTGGGCTGTGGCTGGGTTTTGGCAGGCAGGGCAACTGGTGAGGCTCCTGGGAGTGTGTTTCCTTGGGAGTGGTCGCATGGAATGTGGCTATTACCCATCATATTAGGGAGGTGTGTTTCATGGATGATTATTGGAAAGTAGTGCTGGATTGTGCAGTGTCAGATGTGGGGTGTTGAAGTAGATGTCTAGTGTTGAGGAGCAGCTGCCCCTCAGGGGGGTGTGCCTATCCTAGTTCTGAGATGGCCGTTAAGCCTTGTACCTTAGTACACTCAGTCCTGGTAAGTGGTTTTGTTTTGGTACAGGTATACAGGTCAAGGGGAAGTAAGGATGAGCAGTCTTGGCTTGTTATCCGCTTTGGAATGCGCAATGCAGAGATGCTGTCAGCATACAGAGGAGAAGCGCTATGTCTAGTGATAGAGTGAATCCTTAGCAGAAGTGAGACGTGGACAGGACTGGAGGTATTAGAGAAGTAGTGGTAATCAGTTGCACTCCCGATGAAGGTAATGCTGGAATGTGGAATTTTAACTATAGGAAGATTTGGAAAGTGCTGAATGTTTTAGAAGCCCTTTTTTGATCCTATAGGTATATTTTGTTTGTAGTATAAAGTTGCAGTTAAGAAGAAC
>NW_028127072.1:0-111518 GCF_965231255.1 Vanellus vanellus
CAGACAATTTGGCCCTCTCTGCTTTCCTGAAGACTCTAGCCTCAAAAGCACCTTTTTTCACTTTCGGCACCCTCCGGAGGAAAAAAGACAAACGTCCAGCTTTTGCTGCCACAGCAAAGGTGCCAGCGGGGAAAAGTGATGCTGGTCCTCACTGCCTCCTGGAACCCCTTCAAATGCCCCAGACAATTTGGCCCTCTAAGCTTTCCTGCGGACTCTAGCCTCAAAAGCACCTTTTTTCACATTCGGCACCCTCCGGAGGAAAAAAGAAAAACGTCCAGCTTCTGATGCCACAGCAAAGGTGCCAGCAGGGAAAACTGATGCTGGTCCTCACTGCCTCCTGGAACCCCTTCAAATGCCCCAGACAATTTGGCCCTCTATGCTTTCCTGCGGACTCTAGCCTCAAAACCACTTTTTTTCACTTTCGGGGCTGTTTGGAGCAAAAAAGACAAACGTCCAGCTTTTACTGCCACAGCAAAGGTGCCAGCGGGGAATAGCGATGCTGGTCCTCACTGCCTCCTGGAACCCCTTCAAATGCCCCAGACAATTTGGCCCTCTCTGCTTTCCTGCGGACTCTAGCCTCAAAAGCACCTTTTTTCAGTTTTGGCGCCCTCCGGAGGAAAAAAGACAAACGTCCAGGTTTTGCTGCCACAGCAAAGGTGCCAGCGGGGAAAAGTGATGCTGGTCCTCACTGCCTCCTGGAACCCTTTCAAATGCCCCAGACAATTTGGCCCTCTCTGCTTTCCTGCAGACTCTAGCCTCAAAAGCACCGTTTTTCACTTTCGGCGCTGTTTGGAGCAAAAAAGACAAACGTCCAGCTTTTGCTGCCACAACAAAGGTGCCAGCGGGGAAAAGTGATGCTGGTCCTCACTGCCTCCTGGAACCCCTTCAAATGCCCCAGACAATTTGGCCCTCTCTGCTTTCCTGCGGACTCTAACCTCAAAAGCAGCTTTTTTCACTTTCGGCGCTGTTTGGAGCAAAAAAGACAAACGTCCAGCTTTTGCTGCCACAGCAAAGGTGCCAGCGGGGAAAAGTGATGCTGGTCCTCACTGCCTCCTGGAACACCTTCAAATGCCCCAGACAATTTGGCCCTCTCTGCTTTCCTGCGGACTCTAGCCTCAAAAGCACCTTTTTTCACTTTCGGCGTTGTTTGCAGCAAAAAAGACAAACGTCCAGGTTTTGCTGCCACAGCAAAGGTGCCAGCGGGGAAAAGTGATGCTGGTCCTCACTGCCTCCTGGAACCCCTTCAAATGCCCCAGACAATTTGGCCCTCTCTGCTTTCCTGCGGACTCTAGCCTCAAAAGCACCTTTTTTCACATTCGGCACCCTCCGGAGGAAAAAAGAAAAATGTCCAGCTTTTGCTGCCACAGCAAAGGTGCAAGCAGGGAAAAGTGATGCTGGTCCTCACTGCCTCCTGGAACCCCTTCAAATGCCTCAGACAATTTGGCCCTCTCTGCTTTCCTGCGGACTCTAGCCTCAAAAGCACCTTTTTTCACTTTCGGCGCTGTTTGGAGCAAAAAAGACAAACGTCCAGCTTTTGCTGCCACAGCAAAGGTGCCAGCGGGGAAAAGTGATGCTGGTCCTCACTGCCTCCTGGAACCCCTTCAAATGCCCCAGACAATTTGGCCCTCTCTCCTTTCCTGCGGACACTAGCCTCAAAAGCAACTTTTTTCACTTTCGGCGCTGTTTGGAGCAAAAAAGACAAACGTCCAGCTTTTGCTGCCACAGCAAAGGTGCCACCGGGGAAAAGTGATGCTGGTCCTCACTGCCTCCTGGAACCCCTTCAAATGCCCTAGACAATTTGGCCCTCTCTGCTTTCCTGCGGACTCTAGCCTCAAAAGCAGCTTTTTTCACTTTTGGCGCCCTCCGGAGGAAAAAAGACAAACGTCCAGCTTTTGCTGCCACAGCGAAGGTGCCAGCGGGGAAAAGTGATGCTGGTCCTCACTGCCTCCTGAAACTCCTTCAAATGCCCCACACAATTTGGCCCTCTCTGCTTTCCTGCGGACTCTATTCTCGAAAGCACCTTTTTTGACTTTCGGCGCCCTCCGGAGGAAAAAAGACAAACGTCCAGGTTTTGCTGCCACAGCAAAGGTGCCAGCGGGGAAAAGTGATGCTGGTCCTCACTGCCTCCTGGAACCCCTTCAAATGCCCCAGACAATTTGGCCCTCTCTGCTTTCCTGCAAACTCTAGCCTCAAAAGCACCTTTTTTCACTTTCGGCGCCCTCCAGAGGAAAAAAGACAAACGTCCAGCTTTTGCTGCCACAGCAAAGGTGCCAGCGGGGAAAAGTGATGCTGGTCCTCACTGCCTCCTGGAACCCCTTCAAATGCCCCAGACAATTTGGCCCTCTCTGCTTTCCTGCGGACTCTAGCCTCAAAAGCACCTTTTTTCACTTTCGGCGCTGTTTGGAGCAAAAAAGACAAACGTCCAGCTTTTGCTGCCACAGCAAAGGTGCCAGCGGGGAAAAGTGATGCTGGTCCTCACTGCCTCCTGGAACCCCTTCAAATGCCCCAGACAATTTGGCCCTCTCTGCTTTCCTGCAAACTCTAGCCTCAAAAGCACCTTTTTTCACTTTCGGCGCTGTTTGGAGCAAAAAAGACAAACGTCCAGCTTTTGCTGCCACAGCAAAGGTGCCAGCGGGGAAAAGTGATGCTGGTCCTTACTGCCTCCTGGAACCCCTTCAAATGCCCCAGACAATTTGGCCCTCTCTGCTTTCCTGCGGACTCTAGCCTCAAAAGCACCTTTTTTCACTTTCGGCGTTGTTTGCAGCAAAAAAGACAAACGTCCAGCTTTTGCTGCCACAGCAAAGGTGCCAGCGGGGAAAAGTGATGCTGGTCCTCACTGCCTCCTGGAACCCCTTCAAATGCCCCAGACAATTTGGCCCTCTCTGCTTTCCTGCGGACTCTAGCCTCAAAAGCACCTTTTTTCACTTTCGGCGCTGTTTGGAGCAAAAAAGACTAACGTCCAGCTTTTGCTGCCACAGCAAAGGTGCCAGCGGGGAAAAGTGATGCTGGTCCTCACTGCCTCCTGGAACCCCTTCAAATGCCCCAGACAATTTGGCCCTCTCTGCTTTCCTGCGGACTCTAGCCTCAAAAGCACCTTTTTTCACTTTCGGCACCCTCCGGAGGAAAAAAGACAAACGTCCAGGTTTTGCTGCCACAGCAAAGGTGCCAGCGGGGAAAAGTGATGCTGGTCCTCACTGCCTCCTGGAACCCCTTCAAATGCCCCAGACAATTTGGCCCTCTCTGCTTTCCTGCGCACTCTAGCCTCAAAAGCACCTTTTTTCACTTTCGGCGTTGTTTGCAGCAAAAAAGACAAACGTCCAGGTTTTGCTGCCACAGCAAAGGTGCCAGCGGGGAAAAGTGATGCTGGTCCTCACTGCCTCCTGGAACCCCTTCAAATGCCCCAGACAATTTGGCCCTCTCTGCTTTCCTGCAGACTCTAGCCTCAAAAGCACCTTTTTTCACTTTCGGCGCTGTTTGGAGCAAAAAAGACAAACGTCCAGGTTTTGCTGCCACAGCAAAGGTGCCAGCGGGGAAAAGTGATGCTGGTCCTCACTGCCTCCTGGAACCCCTTCAAATGCCCCAGACAATTTGGCCCTCTCTGCTTTCCTGAAGACTCTAGCCTCAAAAGCAGCTTTTTTCACTTTCGGCGCTGTTTGGAGCAAAAAAGACAAACGTCCAGCTTTTGCTGCCACAGCAAAGGTGCCAGCGGGGAAAAGTGATGCTAGTCCTCACTGTCTC
Organism: Vanellus vanellus; assembly: GCF_965231255.1. Classification (NCBI taxonomy): domain Eukaryota; kingdom Metazoa; phylum Chordata; class Aves; order Charadriiformes; family Charadriidae; genus Vanellus; species Vanellus vanellus. The sequence goes on from NW_028127072.1 coordinate 3,739, forward strand.
CTGAAACTCCTTCAAATGCCCCACACAATTTGGCCCTCTCTGCTTTCCTGCGGACTCTAGCCTCAAAAGCACCTTTTTTCACTTTCGGCACCCTCCGGAGGAAAAAAGACAAACGTCCAGCTTTTGCTGCCACAGCAAAGGTGCCAGCGGGGAAAAGTGATGCTGGTCCTCACTGCCTCCTGGAACCCCTTCAAATGCCTCAGACAATTTGGCCCTCTCTGCTTTCCTGCGGACTCTAGCCTCAAAAGCAGCTTTTTTCACTTTCGGCGCTGTTTGCAGCAAAAAAGACAAACGTCCAGCTTTTGCTGCCATAGCAAAGGTGCCAGCGGGGAAAAGTGATGCTGGTCCTCACTGCCTCCTGGAACCCCTTCAAATGCCCCAGACAATTTGGCCCTCTCTGCTTTTCTGCAGACTCTATCCTCAAAACACCTTTTTTCACTTTCGGCGCCCTTGGGAGAAAAAAAAAGACAAACGTCCAGGTTTTGCTGCCACAGCAAAGGTGCCAGCGGGGAAAAGTGATGCTGGTCCTCACTGCCTCCTGGAACCCCTTCAAATGCCCCAGACAATTTGGCCCTCTCTGCTTTCCTGCAGACTCTAGCCTCAAAAGCACCTTTTTTCACTTTCGGCACCCTCCGGAGGAAAAAAGACAAACGTCCAGCTTTTGCTGCCACAGCAAAGGTGCCAGCGGGGAAAAGTGATGCTGGTCCTCACTGCCTCCTGGAACCCCTTCAAATGCCCCAGACAATTTGGCCCTCTAAGCTTTCCTGTGGACTCTAGCCTCAAAAGCAACTTTTTTCACTTTCGGCGCTGTTTGGAGCAAAAAAGACAAACGTCCAGCTTTTGCTGCCACAGCAAAGGTGCCACCGGGGAAAAGTGATGCTGGTCCTCACTGCCTCCTGGAACCCCTTCAAATGCCCCAGACAATTTGTCCCTCTCTGCTTTCCTGCGGACTCTAGCCTCAAAAGCACCTTTTTTCACTTTCGGCGCTGTTTGGAGCAAAAAAGACAAACGTCCAGCTTTTGCTGCCACAGCAAAGGTGCCAGCGGGGAAAAGTGATGCTGGTCCTCACTGCCTCCTGGAACCCCTTCAAATGCCCCAGACAATTTGGCCCTCTCTGCTTTTCTGCAGACTCTAGCCTCAAAACACCTTTTTTCACTTTCGGCGCCCTCGGGAGAAAAAAAAAGACAAACGTCCAGCTTTTGCTGCCACAGCAAAGGTGCCAGCGGGGAAAAGTGATGCTGGTCCTCACTGCCTCCTGGAACCCCTTCAAATGCCCCAGACAATTTGGCCCTCTCTGCTTTCCTGCGGACTCTAGCCTCAAAAGCACCTTTTTTCACTTTCGGCGCTGTTTGGAGCAAAAAAGACAAACGTCCAGCTTTTGCTGCCACAGCAAAGGTGCCAGCGGGGAAAAGTGATGCTGGTCCTCACTGCCTCCTGGAACCCCTTCAAATGCCCCAGACAATTTGGCCCTCTCTGCTTTCCTGCAAACTCTAGCCTCAAAAGCACCTTTTTTCACTTTCGGTGCCCTCCGGAGGAAAAAAGACAAACGTCCAGGTTTTGCTGCCACAGCAAAGGTGCCAGTGGGGAAAAGTGATGCTGGTCCTCACTGCCTCCTGGAACCCCTTCAAATGCCCCAGACAATTTGGCCCTCTCTGCTTTCCTGCGGACTCTAGCCTCAAAAGCACCGTTTTTCACTTTCGGCGCTGTTTGCAGCAAAAAAGACAAACGTCCAGCTTTTGCTGCCACAGCAAAGGTGCCAGCGGGGAAAAGTGATGCTGGTCCTCACTGCCTCCTGGAACCCCTTCAAATGCCCCAGACAATTTGGCCCTCTCTGCTTTCCTGCGGAATCTATTCTCAAAAGCCCCTTTTTTCACTTTCGGCGCCATCCAGAGGAAAAAAGACAAACGTCCAGGTTTTGCTGCCACAGCAAAGGTGCCAGCGGGGAAAAGTGATGCTGGTCCTCACTGCCTCCTGGAACCCCTTCAAATGCCCCAGACAATTTGGCCCTCTCTGCTTTCCTGCGCACTCTAGCCTCAAAAGCACCTTTTTTCACTTTCGGTGCCCTCCGGAGGAAAAAAGACAAACGTCCAGGTTTTGCTGCCACAGCAAAGGTGCCAGTGGGGAAAAGTGATGCTGGTCCTCACTGCCTCCTGGAACCCCTTCAAATGCCCCAGACAATTTGGCCCTCTCTGCTTTCCTGCGCACTCTAGCCTCAAAAGCACCGTGTTTCACTTTCGGCGCTGTTTGGAGCAAAAAAGACAAACGTCCAGCTTTTGCTGCCACAGCAAAGGTGCCAGCGGGGAAAAGTGATGCTGGTCCTCACTGCCTCCTGGAACCCCTTCAAATGCCCCAGACAATTTGGCCCTCTCTGCTTTCCTGCGGACTCTAACCTCAAAAGCAGCTTTTTTCACTTTCGGCGCTGTTTGGAGCAAAAAAGACAAACGTCCAGCTTTTGCTGCCACAGCAAAGGTGCCAGCGGGGAAAAGTGATGCTGGTCCTCACTGCCTCCTGGAACACCTTCAAATGCCCCAGACAATTTGGCCCTCTCTGCTTTCCTGCGGACTCTAGCCTCAAAAGCACCTTTTTTCACTTTCGGCGTTGTTTGCAGCAAAAAAGACAAACGTCCAGGTTTTGCTGCCACAGCAAAGGTGCCAGCGGGGAAAAGTGATGCTGGTCCTCACTGCCTCCTGGAACCCCTTCAAATGCCCCAGACAATTTGTCCCTCTCTTCTTTCCTGCAGACTCTAGCCTCAAAAGCACCTTTTTTCACATTCGGCACCCTCCGGAGGAAAAAAGAAAAATGTCCAGCTTTTGCTGCCACAGCAAAGGTGCCAGCAGGGAAAAGTGATGCTGGTCCTCACTGCCTCCTGGAACCCCTTCAAATGCCTCAGACAATTTGGCCCTCTCTGCTTTCCTGCAGACTCTAGTCTCAAAAGCACTGTTTTTCACTTTCGGCGCCCTCCGGAGGAAAAAAGACAAACGTCCAGCTTGTGCTGCCACAGCAAAGGTGCCAGTGGGGAAAGGTGATGCTGGTCCTCACTGCCTCCTGGAACCCCTTCAAATGCCCCAGACAATTTGGCCCTCTCTGCTTTCCTGCAGACTCTAGCCTCAAAAGCACCTTTTTTCACTTTCGGCGCTGTTTGGAGCAAAAAAGACAAACGTCCAGCTTTTGCTGCCACAGCAAAGGTGCCAGCGGGGAAAAGTGATGCTGGTCCTCACTGCCTCCTGGAACCCCTTCAAATGCCCCAGACAATTTGGCCCTCTCTCCTTTCCTGCGGACACTAGCCTCAAAAGCAACTTTTTTCACTTTCGGCGCTGTTTGGAGCAAAAAAGACAAACGTCCAGCTTTTGCTGCCACAGCAAAGGTGCCACCGGGGAAAAGTGATGCTGGTCCTCACTGCCTCCTGGAACCCCTTCAAATGCCCTAGACAATTTGGCCCTCTCTGCTTTCCTGCGGACTCTAGCCTCAAAAGCAGCTTTTTTCACTTTTGGCGCCCTCCGGAGGAAAAAAGACAAACGTCCAGCTTTTGCTGCCACAGCGAAGGTGCCAGCGGGGAAAAGTGATGCTGGTCCTCACTGCCTCCTGAAACTCCTTCAAATGCCCCACACAATTTGGCCCTCTCTGCTTTCCTGCGGACTCTATTCTCGAAAGCACCTTTTTTGACTTTCGGCGCCCTCCGGAGGAAAAAAGACAAACGTCCAGGTTTTGCTGCCACAGCAAAGGTGCCAGCGGGGAAAAGTGATGCTGGTCCTCACTGCCTCCTGGAACCCCTTCAAATGCCCCAGACAATTTGGCCCTCTCTGCTTTCCTGCAAACTCTAGCCTCAAAAGCACCTTTTTTCACTTTCGGCGCCCTCCAGAGGAAAAAAGACAAACGTCCAGCTTTTGCTGCCACAGCAAAGGTGCCAGCGGGGAAAAGTGATGCTGGTCCTCACTGCCTCCTGGAACCCCTTCAAATGCCCCAGACAATTTGGCCCTCTCTGCTTTCCTGCGGACTCTAGCCTCAAAAGCACCTTTTTTCACTTTCGGCGCTGTTTGGAGCAAAAAAGACAAACGTCCAGCTTTTGCTGCCACAGCAAAGGTGCCAGCGGGGAAAAGTGATGCTGGTCCTCACTGCCTCCTGGAACCCCTTCAAATGCCCCAGACAATTTGGCCCTCTCTGCTTTCCTGCAAACTCTAGCCTCAAAAGCACCTTTTTTCACTTTCGGCGCTGTTTGGAGCAAAAAAGACAAACGTCCAGCTTTTGCTGCCACAGCAAAGGTGCCAGCGGGGAAAAGTGATGCTGGTCCTTACTGCCTCCTGGAACCCCTTCAAATGCCCCAGACAATTTGGCCCTCTCTGCTTTCCTGCGGACTCTAGCCTCAAAAGCACCTTTTTTCACTTTCGGCGTTGTTTGCAGCAAAAAAGACAAACGTCCAGCTTTTGCTGCCACAGCAAAGGTGCCAGCGGGGAAAAGTGATGCTGGTCCTCACTGCCTCCTGGAACCCCTTCAAATGCCCCAGACAATTTGGCCCTCTCTGCTTTCCTGCGGACTCTAGCCTCAAAAGCACCTTTTTTCACTTTCGGCGCTGTTTGGAGCAAAAAAGACTAACGTCCAGCTTTTGCTGCCACAGCAAAGGTGCCAGCGGGGAAAAGTGATGCTGGTCCTCACTGCCTCCTGGAACCCCTTCAAATGCCCCAGACAATTTGGCCCTCTCTGCTTTCCTGCGGACTCTAGCCTCAAAAGCACCTTTTTTCACTTTCGGCACCCTCCGGAGGAAAAAAGACAAACGTCCAGGTTTTGCTGCCACAGCAAAGGTGCCAGCGGGGAAAAGTGATGCTGGTCCTCACTGCCTCCTGGAACCCCTTCAAATGCCCCAGACAATTTGGCCCTCTCTGCTTTCCTGCGCACTCTAGCCTCAAAAGCACCTTTTTTCACTTTCGGCGTTGTTTGCAGCAAAAAAGACAAACGTCCAGGTTTTGCTGCCACAGCAAAGGTGCCAGCGGGGAAAAGTGATGCTGGTCCTCACTGCCTCCTGGAACCCCTTCAAATGCCCCAGACAATTTGGCCCTCTCTGCTTTCCTGCAGACTCTATCCTCAAAAGCACCTTTTTTCACTTTCGGCGCTGTTTGGAGCAAAAAAGACAAACGTCCAGGTTTTGCTGCCACAGCAAAGGTGCCAGCGGGGAAAAGTGATGCTGGTCCTCACTGCCTCCTGGAACCCCTTCAAATGCCCCAGACAATTTGGCCCTCTCTGCTTTCCTGAAGACTCTAGCCTCAAAAGCAGCTTTTTTCACTTTCGGCGCTGTTTGGAGCAAAAAAGACAAACGTCCAGCTTTTGCTGCCACAGCAAAGGTGCCAGCGGGGAAAAGTGATGCTAGTCCTCACTGTCTCCTGAAACTCCTTCAAATGCCCCACACAATTTGGCCCTCTCTGCTTTCCTGCGGACTCTAGCCTCAAAAGCACCTTTTTTCACTTTCGGCACCCTCCGGAGGAAAAAAGACAAACGTCCAGCTTTTGCTGCCACAGCAAAGGTGCCAGCGGGGAAAAGTGATGCTGGTCCTCACTGCCTCCTGGAACCCCTTCAAATGCCTCAGACAATTTGGCCCTCTCTGCTTTCCTGCGGACTCTAGCCTCAAAAGCAGCTTTTTTCACTTTCGGCGCTGTTTGCAGCAAAAAAGACAAACGTCCAGCTTTTGCTGCCATAGCAAAGGTGCCAGCGGGGAAAAGTGATGCTGGTCCTCACTGCCTCCTGGAACCCCTTCAAATGCCCCAGACAATTTGGCCCTCTCTGCTTTTCTGCAGACTCTATCCTCAAAACACCTTTTTTCACTTTCGGCGCCCTTGGGAGAAAAAAAAAGACAAACGTCCAGGTTTTGCTGCCACAGCAAAGGTGCCAGCGGGGAAAAGTGATGCTGGTCCTCACTGCCTCCTGGAACCCCTTCAAATGCCCCAGACAATTTGGCCCTCTCTGCTTTCCTGCAGACTCTAGTCTCAAAAGCACCTTTTTTCACTTTCGGCGCCCTCCGGAGGAAAAAAGACAAACGTCCAGCTTGTGCTGCCACAGCAAAGGTGCCAGCGGGGAAAAGTGATGCTGGTCCTCACTGCCTCCTGGAACCCCTTCAAATGCCCCAGACAATTTGGCCCTCTAAGCTTTCCTGCGGACTCTAGCCTCAAAAGCAACTTTTTTCACTTTCGGCGCTGTTTGGAGCAAAAAAGACAAACGTCCAGCTTTTGCTGCCACAGCAAAGGTGCCACCGGGGAAAAGTGATGCTGGTCCTCACTGCCTCCTGGAACCCCTTCAAATGCCCCAGACAATTTGTCCCTCTCTGCTTTCCTGCGGACTCTAGCCTCAAAAGCACCTTTTTTCACTTTCGGCGCTGTTTGGAGCAAAAAAGACAAACGTCCAGCTTTTGCTGCCACAGCAAAGGTGCCAGCGGGGAAAAGTGATGCTGGTCCTCACTGCCTCCTGGAACCCCTTCTAATGCCCCAGACAATTTGGCCCTCTCTGCTTTTCTGCAGACTCTAGCCTCAAAACACCTTTTTTCACTTTCGGCGCCCTCGGGAGAAAAAAAAAGACAAACGTCCAGCTTTTGCTGCCACAGCAAAGGTGCCAGCGGGGAAAAGTGATGCTGGTCCTCACTGCCTCCTGGAACCCCTTCAAATGCCCCAGACAATTTGGCCCTCTCTGCTTTCCTGCGGACTCTAGCCTCAAAAGCACCTTTTTTCACTTTCGGCGCTGTTTGGAGCAAAAAAGACAAACGTCCAGCTTTTGCTGCCACAGCAAAGGTGCCAGCGGGGAAAAGTGATGCTGGTCCTCACTGCCTCCTGGAACCCCTTCAAATGCCCCAGACAATTTGGCCCTCTCTGCTTTCCTGCAAACTCTAGCCTCAAAAGCACCTTTTTTCACTTTCGGTGCCCTCCGGAGGAAAAAAGACAAACGTCCAGGTTTTGCTGCCACAGCAAAGGTGCCAGTGGGGAAAAGTGATGCTGGTCCTCACTGCCTCCTGGAACCCCTTCAAATGCCCCAGACAATTTGGCCCTCTCTGCTTTCCTGCGCACTCTAGCCTCAAAAGCACCGTGTTTCACTTTCGGCGCTGTTTGGAGCAAAAAAGACAAACGTCCAGCTTTTGCTGCCACAGCAAAGGTGCCAGCGGGGAAAAGTGATGCTGGTCCTCACTGCCTCCTGGAACCCCTTCAAATGCCCCAGACAATTTGGCCCTCTCTGCTTTCCTGCGGACTCTAGCCTCAAAAGCACCGTTTTTCACTTTCGGCGCTGTTTGCAGCAAAAAAGACAAACGTCCAGCTTTTGCTGCCACAGCAAAGGTGCCAGCGGGGAAAAGTGATGCTGGTCCTCACTGCCTCCTGGAACCCCTTCAAATGCCCCAGACAATTTGGCCCTCTCTGCTTTCCTGCGGAATCTATTCTCAAAAGCCCCTTTTTTCACTTTCGGCGCCATCCAGAGGAAAAAAGACAAACGTCCAGGTTTTGCTGCCACAGCAAAGGTGCCAGCGGGGAAAAGTGATGCTGGTCCTCACTGCCTCCTGGAACCCCTTCAAATGCCCCAGACAATTTGGCCCTCTCTGCTTTCCTGCGCACTCTAGCCTCAAAAGCACCTTTTTTCACTTTCGGTGCCCTCCGGAGGAAAAAAGACAAACGTCCAGGTTTTGCTGCCACAGCAAAGGTGCCAGTGGGGAAAAGTGATGCTGGTCCTCACTGCCTCCTGGAACCCCTTCAAATGCCTCAGACAATTTGGCCCTCTCTGCTTTCCTGCGGACTCTAGCCTCAAAAGCAGCTTTTTTCACTTTCGGCGCTGTTTGCAGCAAAAAAGACAAACGTCCAGCTTTTGCTGCCATAGCAAAGGTGCCAGCGGGGAAAAGTGATGCTGGTCCTCACTGCCTCCTGGAACCCCTTCAAATGCCCCAGACAATTTGGCCCTCTCTGCTTTTCTGCAGACTCTATCCTCAAAACACCTTTTTTCACTTTCGGCGCCCTTGGGAGAAAAAAAAAGACAAACGTCCAGGTTTTGCTGCCACAGCAAAGGTGCCAGCGGGGAAAAGTGATGCTGGTCCTCACTGCCTCCTGGAACCCCTTCAAATGCCCCAGACAATTTGGCCCTCTCTGCTTTCCTGCAGACTCTAGTCTCAAAAGCACCTTTTTTCACTTTCGGCGCCCTCCGGAGGAAAAAAGACAAACGTCCAGCTTGTGCTGCCACAGCAAAGGTGCCAGCGGGGAAAAGTGATGCTGGTCCTCACTGCCTCCTGGAACCCCTTCAAATGCCCCAGACAATTTGGCCCTCTAAGCTTTCCTGCGGACTCTAGCCTCAAAAGCAACTTTTTTCACTTTCGGCGCTGTTTGGAGCAAAAAAGACAAACGTCCAGCTTTTGCTGCCACAGCAAAGGTGCCACCGGGGAAAAGTGATGCTGGTCCTCACTGCCTCCTGGAACCCCTTCAAATGCCCCAGACAATTTGTCCCTCTCTGCTTTCCTGCGGACTCTAGCCTCAAAAGCACCTTTTTTCACTTTCGGCGCTGTTTGGAGCAAAAAAGACAAACGTCCAGCTTTTGCTGCCACAGCAAAGGTGCCAGCGGGGAAAAGTGATGCTGGTCCTCACTGCCTCCTGGAACCCCTTCTAATGCCCCAGACAATTTGGCCCTCTCTGCTTTTCTGCAGACTCTAGCCTCAAAACACCTTTTTTCACTTTCGGCGCCCTCGGGAGAAAAAAAAAGACAAACGTCCAGCTTTTGCTGCCACAGCAAAGGTGCCAGCGGGGAAAAGTGATGCTGGTCCTCACTGCCTCCTGGAACCCCTTCAAATGCCCCAGACAATTTGGCCCTCTCTGCTTTCCTGCGGACTCTAGCCTCAAAAGCACCTTTTTTCACTTTCGGCGCTGTTTGGAGCAAAAAAGACAAACGTCCAGCTTTTGCTGCCACAGCAAAGGTGCCAGCGGGGAAAAGTGATGCTGGTCCTCACTGCCTCCTGGAACCCCTTCAAATGCCCCAGACAATTTGGCCCTCTCTGCTTTCCTGCAAACTCTAGCCTCAAAAGCACCTTTTTTCACTTTCGGTGCCCTCCGGAGGAAAAAAGACAAACGTCCAGGTTTTGCTGCCACAGCAAAGGTGCCAGTGGGGAAAAGTGATGCTGGTCCTCACTGCCTCCTGGAACCCCTTCAAATGCCCCAGACAATTTGGCCCTCTCTGCTTTCCTGCGCACTCTAGCCTCAAAAGCACCGTGTTTCACTTTCGGCGCTGTTTGGAGCAAAAAAGACAAACGTCCAGCTTTTGCTGCCACAGCAAAGGTGCCAGCGGGGAAAAGTGATGCTGGTCCTCACTGCCTCCTGGAACCCCTTCAAATGCCCCAGACAATTTGGCCCTCTCTGCTTTCCTGCGGACTCTAGCCTCAAAAGCACCGTTTTTCACTTTCGGCGCTGTTTGCAGCAAAAAAGACAAACGTCCAGCTTTTGCTGCCACAGCAAAGGTGCCAGCGGGGAAAAGTGATGCTGGTCCTCACTGCCTCCTGGAACCCCTTCAAATGCCCCAGACAATTTGGCCCTCTCTGCTTTCCTGCGGAATCTATTCTCAAAAGCCCCTTTTTTCACTTTCGGCGCCATCCAGAGGAAAAAAGACAAACGTCCAGGTTTTGCTGCCACAGCAAAGGTGCCAGCGGGGAAAAGTGATGCTGGTCCTCACTGCCTCCTGGAACCCCTTCAAATGCCCCAGACAATTTGGCCCTCTCTGCTTTCCTGCGCACTCTAGCCTCAAAAGCACCTTTTTTCACTTTCGGTGCCCTCCGGAGGAAAAAAGACAAACGTCCAGCTTTTGCTGCCACAGCAAAGGTGCCAGTGGGGAAAAGTGATGCTGGTCCTCACTGCCTCCTGGAACCCCTTCAAATGCCCCAGACAATTTGGCCCTCTCTGCTTTCCTGCGCACTCTAGCCTCAAAAGCACCGTGTTTCACTTTCGGCGCTGTTTGGAGCAAAAAAGACAAACGTCCAGCTTTTGCTGCCACAGCAAAGGTGCCAGCGGGGAAAAGTGATGCTGGTCCTCACTGCCTCCTGGAACCCCTTCAAATGCCCCAGACAATTTGGCCCTCTCTGCTTTCCTGCGGACTCTAGCCTCAAAAGCACCGTTTTTCACTTTCGGCGCTGTTTGCAGCAAAAAAGACAAACGTCCAGCTTTTGCTGCCACAGCAAAGGTGCCAGCGGGGAAAAGTGATGCTGGTCCTCACTGCCTCCTGGAACCCCTTCAAATGCCCCAGACAATTTGGCCCTCTCTGCTTTCCTGCGGAATCTATTCTCAAAAGCCCCTTTTTTCACTTTCGGCGCCATCCAGAGGAAAAAAGACAAACGTCCAGGTTTTGCTGCCACAGCAAAGGTGCCAGCGGGGAAAAGTGATGCTGGTCCTCACTGCCTCCTGGAACCCCTTCAAATGCCCCAGACAATTTGGCCCTCTCTGCTTTCCTGAAGACTCTAGCCTCAAAAGCACCTTTTTTCACTTTCGGCACCCTCCGGAGGAAAAAAGACAAACGTCCAGCTTTTGCTGCCACAGCAAAGGTGCCAGCGGGGAAAAGTGATGCTGGTCCTCACTGCCTCCTGGAACCCCTTCAAATGCCCCAGACAATTTGGCCCTCTAAGCTTTCCTGCGGACTCTAGCCTCAAAAGCACCTTTTTTCACATTCGGCACCCTCCGGAGGAAAAAAGAAAAACGTCCAGCTTCTGATGCCACAGCAAAGGTGCCAGCAGGGAAAACTGATGCTGGTCCTCACTGCCTCCTGGAACCCCTTCAAATGCCCCAGACAATTTGGCCCTCTATGCTTTCCTGCGGACTCTAGCCTCAAAACCACTTTTTTTCACTTTCGGGGCTGTTTGGAGCAAAAAAGACAAACGTCCAGCTTTTACTGCCACAGCAAAGGTGCCAGCGGGGAATAGCGATGCTGGTCCTCACTGCCTCCTGGAACCCCTTCAAATGCCCCAGACAATTTGGCCCTCTCTGCTTTCCTGCGGACTCTAGCCTCAAAAGCACCTTTTTTCAGTTTTGGCGCCCTCCGGAGGAAAAAAGACAAACGTCCAGGTTTTGCTGCCACAGCAAAGGTGCCAGCGGGGAAAAGTGATGCTGGTCCTCACTGCCTCCTGGAACCCTTTCAAATGCCCCAGACAATTTGGCCCTCTCTGCTTTCCTGCAGACTCTAGCCTCAAAAGCACCGTTTTTCACTTTCGGCGCTGTTTGGAGCAAAAAAGACAAACGTCCAGCTTTTGCTGCCACAACAAAGGTGCCAGCGGGGAAAAGTGATGCTGGTCCTCACTGCCTCCTGGAACCCCTTCAAATGCCCCAGACAATTTGGCCCTCTCTGCTTTCCTGCGGACTCTAACCTCAAAAGCAGCTTTTTTCACTTTCGGCGCTGTTTGGAGCAAAAAAGACAAACGTCCAGCTTTTGCTGCCACAGCAAAGGTGCCAGCGGGGAAAAGTGATGCTGGTCCTCACTGCCTCCTGGAACACCTTCAAATGCCCCAGACAATTTGGCCCTCTCTGCTTTCCTGCGGACTCTAGCCTCAAAAGCACCTTTTTTCACTTTCGGCGTTGTTTGCAGCAAAAAAGACAAACGTCCAGGTTTTGCTGCCACAGCAAAGGTGCCAGCGGGGAAAAGTGATGCTGGTCCTCACTGCCTCCTGGAACCCCTTCAAATGCCCCAGACAATTTGTCCCTCTCTTCTTTCCTGCAGACTCTAGCCTCAAAAGCACCTTTTTTCACATTCGGCACCCTCCGGATGAAAAAAGAAAAATGTCCAGCTTTTGCTGCCACAGCAAAGGTGCCAGCAGGGAAAAGTGATGCTGGTCCTCACTGCCTCCTGGAACCCCTTCAAATGCCTCAGACAATTTGGCCCTCTCTGCTTTCCTGCGGACTCTAGCCTCAAAAGCACCTTTTTTCACTTTCGGCGCTGTTTGGAGCAAAAAAGACAAACGTACAGCTTTTGCTGCCACAGCAAAGGTGCCAGCGGGGAAAAGTGATGCTGGTCCTCACTGCCTCCTGGAACCCCTTCAAATGCCCCAGACAATTTGGCCCTCTCTCCTTTCCTGCGGACACTAGCCTCAAAAGCAACTTTTTTCACTTTCGGCGCTGTTTGGAGCAAAAAAGACAAACGTCCAGCTTTTGCTGCCACAGCAAAGGTGCCAGCGGGGAAAAGTGATGCTGGTCCTCACTGCCTCCTGGAACCCCTTCAAATGCCCTAGACAATTTGGCCCTCTCTGCTTTCCTGCGGACTCTAGCCTCAAAAGCAGCTTTTTTCACTTTTGGCGCCCTCCGGAGGAAAAAAGACAAACGTCCAGCTTTTGCTGCCACAGCGAAGGTGCCAGCGGGGAAAAGTGATGCTGGTCCTCACTGCCTCCTGAAACTCCTTCAAATGCCCCACACAATTTGGCCCTCTCTGCTTTCCTGCGGACTCTATTCTCGAAAGCACCTTTTTTGACTTTCGGCGCCCTCCGGAGGAAAAAAGACAAACGTCCAGCTTTTGCTGCCACAGCAAAGGTGCCAGCGGGGAAAAGTGATGCTGGTCCTCACTGCCTCCTGGAACCCCTTCAAATGCCCCAGACAATTTGGCCCTCTCTGCTTTCCTGCAAACTCTAGCCTCAAAAGCACCTTTTTTCACTTTCGGCGCCCTCCAGAGGAAAAAAGACAAACGTCCAGCTTTTGCTGCCACAGCAAAGGTGCCAGCGGGGAAAAGTGATGCTGGTCCTCACTGCCTCCTGGAACCCCTTCAAATGCCCCAGACAATTTGGCCCTCTCTGCTTTCCTGCGGACTCTAGCCTCAAAAGCACCTTTTTTCACTTTCGGCGTTGTTTGCAGCAAAAAAGACAAACGTCCAGCTTTTGCTGCCACAGCAAAGGTGCCAGCGGGGAAAAGTGATGCTGGTCCTCACTGCCTCCTGGAACCCCTTCAAATGCCCCAGACAATTTGGCCCTCTCTGCTTTCCTGCAAACTCTAGCCTCAAAAGCACCTTTTTTCACTTTCGGCGCTGTTTGGAGCAAAAAAGACAAACGTCCAGCTTTTGCTGCCACAGCAAAGGTGCCAGCGGGGAAAAGTGATGCTGGTCCTTACTGCCTCCTGGAACCCCTTCAAATGCCCCAGACAATTTGGCCCTCTCTGCTTTCCTGCGGACTCTAGCCTCAAAAGCACCTTTTTTCACTTTCGGCGTTGTTTGCAGCAAAAAAGAAAAACGTCCAGCTTTTGCTGCCACAGCAAAGGTGCCAGCGGGGAAAAGTGATGCTGGTCCTCACTGCCTCCTGGAACCCCTTCAAATGCCCCAGACAATTTGGCCCTCTCTGCTTTCCTGCGGACTCTAGCCTCAAAAGCACCTTTTTTCACTTTCGGCGCTGTGTGGTGCAAAAAAGACAAACGTCCAGCTTTTGCTGCCACAGCAAAGGTGCCAGCGGGGAAAAGTGATGCTAGTCCTCACTGTCTCCTGAAACTCCTTCAAATGCCCCACACAATTTGGCCCTCTCTGCTTTCCTGCGGACTCTAGCCTCAAAAGCACTGTTTTTCACTTTCGGCGCTGTTTGGAGCAAAAAAGACAAACGTCCAGCTTTTGCTGCCACAGCAAAGGTGCCAGCGGGGAAAAGTGATGCTGGTCCTCATTGCCTCCTGGAACACCTTCAAATGCCCCAGACAATTTGGCCCTCTCTGCTTTTCTGCAGACTCTAGCCTCAAAACACCTTTTTTCACTTTCGGCGACCTTGGGAGAAAAAAAAAGACAAACGTCCAGGTTTTGCTGCCACAGCAAAGGTGCCAGCGGGGAAAAGTGATGCTGGTCCTCACTGCCTCCTGGAACCCCTTCAAATGCCCCAGACAATTTGGCCCTCTCTGCTTTCCTGAAGACTCTAGCCTCAAAAGCACCTTTTTTCACTTTCGGCACCCTCCGGAGGAAAAAAGACAAACGTCCAGCTTTTGCTGCCACAGCAAAGGTGCCAGCGGGGAAAAGTGATGCTGGTCCTCACTGCCTCCTGGAACCCCTTCAAATGCCCCAGACAATTTGGCCCTCTAAGCTTTCCTGCGGACTCTAGCCTCAAAAGCACCTTTTTTCACATTCGGCACCCTCCGGAGGAAAAAAGAAAAACGTCCAGCTTCTGATGCCACAGCAAAGGTGCCAGCAGGGAAAACTGATGCTGGTCCTCACTGCCTCCTGGAACCCCTTCAAATGCCCCAGACAATTTGGCCCTCTATGCTTTCCTGCGGACTCTAGCCTCAAAACCACTTTTTTTCACTTTCGGGGCTGTTTGGAGCAAAAAAGACAAACGTCCAGCTTTTACTGCCACAGCAAAGGTGCCAGCGGGGAATAGCGATGCTGGTCCTCACTGCCTCCTGGAACCCCTTCAAATGCCCCAGACAATTTGGCCCTCTCTGCTTTCCTGCGGACTCTAGCCTCAAAAGCACCTTTTTTCAGTTTTGGCGCCCTCCGGAGGAAAAAAGACAAACGTCCAGGTTTTGCTGCCACAGCAAAGGTGCCAGCGGGGAAAAGTGATGCTGGTCCTCACTGCCTCCTGGAACCCTTTCAAATGCCCCAGACAATTTGGCCCTCTCTGCTTTCCTGCAGACTCTAGCCTCAAAAGCACCGTTTTTCACTTTCGGCGCTGTTTGGAGCAAAAAAGACAAACGTCCAGCTTTTGCTGCCACAACAAAGGTGCCAGCGGGGAAAAGTGATGCTGGTCCTCACTGCCTCCTGGAACCCCTTCAAATGCCCCAGACAATTTGGCCCTCTCTGCTTTCCTGCGGACTCTAACCTCAAAAGCAGCTTTTTTCACTTTCGGCGCTGTTTGGAGCAAAAAAGACAAACGTCCAGCTTTTGCTGCCACAGCAAAGGTGCCAGCGGGGAAAAGTGATGCTGGTCCTCACTGCCTCCTGGAACACCTTCAAATGCCCCAGACAATTTGGCCCTCTCTGCTTTCCTGCGGACTCTAGCCTCAAAAGCACCTTTTTTCACTTTCGGCGTTGTTTGCAGCAAAAAAGACAAACGTCCAGGTTTTGCTGCCACAGCAAAGGTGCCAGCGGGGAAAAGTGATGCTGGTCCTCACTGCCTCCTGGAACCCCTTCAAATGCCCCAGACAATTTGTCCCTCTCTTCTTTCCTGCAGACTCTAGCCTCAAAAGCACCTTTTTTCACTTTCGGCGCTGTTTGGAGCAAAAAAGACAAACGTCCAGCTTTTGCTGCCACAGCAAAGGTGCCAGCGGGGAAAAGTGATGCTGGTCCTCACTGCCTCCTGGAACCCCTTCAAATGCCCCAGACAATTTGGCCCTCTCTCCTTTCCTGCGGACACTAGCCTCAAAAGCAACTTTTTTCACTTTCGGCGCTGTTTGGAGCAAAAAAGACAAACGTCCAGCTTTTGCTGCCACAGCAAAGGTGCCACCGGGGAAAAGTGATGCTGGTCCTCACTGCCTCCTGGAACCCCTTCAAATGCCCTAGACAATTTGGCCCTCTCTGCTTTCCTGCGGACTCTAGCCTCAAAAGCAGCTTTTTTCACTTTTGGCGCCCTCCGGAGGAAAAAAGACAAACGTCCAGCTTTTGCTGCCACAGCGAAGGTGCCAGCGGGGAAAAGTGATGCTGGTCCTCACTGCCTCCTGAAACTCCTTCAAATGCCCCACACAATTTGGCCCTCTCTGCTTTCCTGCGGACTCTATTCTCGAAAGCACCTTTTTTGACTTTCGGCGCCCTCCGGAGGAAAAAAGACAAACGTCCAGCTTTTGCTGCCACAGCAAAGGTGCCAGCGGGGAAAAGTGATGCTGGTCCTCACTGCCTCCTGGAACCCCTTCAAATGCCCCAGACAATTTGGCCCTCTCTGCTTTCCTGCAAACTCTAGCCTCAAAAGCACCTTTTTTCACTTTCGGCGCTCTCCAGAGGAAAAAAGACAAACGTCCAGCTTTTGCTGCCACAGCAAAGGTGCCAGCGGGGAAAAGTGATGCTGGTCCTCACTGCCTCCTGGAACCCCTTCAAATGCCCCAGACAATTTGGCCCTCTCTGCTTTCCTGCGAACTCTAGCTTCAAAAGCACCTTTTTTCACTTTCGGCGTTGTTTGCAGCAAAAAAGACAAACGTCCAGCTTTTGCTGCCACAGCAAAGGTGCCAGCGGGGAAAAGTGATGCTGGTCCTCACTGCCTCCTGGAACCCCTTCAAATGCCCCAGACAATTTGGCCCTCTCTGCTTTCCTGCAAACTCTAGCCTCAAAAGCACCTTTTTTCACTTTCGGCGCTGTTTGGAGCAAAAAAGACAAACGTCCAGCTTTTGCTGCCACAGCAAAGGTGCCAGCGGGGAAAAGTGATGCTGGTCCTTACTGCCTCCTGGAACCCCTTCAAATGCCCCAGACAATTTGGCCCTCTCTGCTTTCCTGCGGACTCTAGCCTCAAAAGCACCTTTTTTCACTTTCGGCGTTGTTTGCAGCAAAAAAGACAAACGTCCAGCTTTTGCTGCCACAGCAAAGGTGCCAGCGGGGAAAAGTGATGCTGGTCCTCACTGCCTCCTGGAACCCCTTCAAATGCCCCAGACAATTTGGCCCTCTCTGCTTTCCTGCGGACTCTAGCCTCAAAAGCACCTTTTTTCACTTTCGGCGCTGTTTGGAGCAAAAAAGACTAACGTCCAGCTTTTGCTGCCACAGCAAAGGTGCCAGCGGGGAAAAGTGATGCTGGTCCTCACTGCCTCCTGGAACCCCTTCAAATGCCCCAGACAATTTGGCCCTCTCTGCTTTCCTGCGGACTCTAGCCTCAAAAGCACCTTTTTTCACTTTCGGCACCCTCCGGAGGAAAAAAGACAAACGTCCAGGTTTTGCTGCCACAGCAAAGGTGCCAGCGGGGAAAAGTGATGCTGGTCCTCACTGCCTCCTGGAACCCCTTCAAATGCCCCAGACAATTTGGCCCTCTCTGCTTTCCTGCAAACTCTAGCCTCAAAAGCAGCTTTTTTCACTTTCGGCGTTGTTTGCAGCAAAAAAGACAAACGTCCAGGTTTTGCTGCCACAGCAAAGGTGCCAGCGGGGAAAAGTGATGCTGGTCCTCACTGCCTCCTGGAACCCCTTCAAATGCCCCAGACAATTTGGCCCTCTCTGCTTTCCTGCAGACTCTAGCCTCAAAAGCACCTTTTTTCACTTTCGGCGCTGTTTGGAGCAAAAAAGACAAACGTCCAGGTTTTGCTGCCACAGCAAAGGTGCCAGCGGGGAAAAGTGATGCTGGTCCTCACTGCCTCCTGGAACCCCTTCAAATGCCCCAGACAATTTGGCCCTCTCTGCTTTCCTGCGGACTCTAGCCTCAAAAGCAGCTTTTTTCACTTTCGGCGCTGTTTGGAGCAAAAAAGACAAACGTCCAGCTTTTGCTGCCACAGCAAAGGTGCCAGCGGGGAAAAGTGATGCTAGTCCTCACTGTCTCCTGAAACTCCTTCAAATGCCCCACACAATTTGGCCCTCTCTGCTTTCCTGCGGACTCTAGCCTCAAAAGCACCTTTTTTCACTTTCGGCACCCTCCGGAGGAAAAAAGACAAACGTCCAGCTTTTGCTGCCACAGCAAAGGTGCCAGCGGGGAAAAGTGATGCTGGTCCTCACTGCCTCCTGGAACCCCTTCAAATGCCTCAGACAATTTGGCCCTCTCTGCTTTCCTGCGGACTCTAGCCTCAAAACAGCTTTTTTCACTTTCGGCGCTGTTTGCAGCAAAAAAGACAAACGTCCAGCTTTTGCTGCCATAGCAAAGGTGCCAGCGGGGAAAAGTGATGCTGGTCCTCACTGCCTCCTGGAACCCCTTCAAATGCCCCAGACAATTTGGCCCTCTCTGCTTTTCTGCAGACTCTATCCTCAAAACACCTTTTTTCACTTTCGGCGCCCTTGGGAGAAAAAAAAAGACAAACGTCCAGGTTTTGCTGCCACAGCAAAGGTGCCAGCGGGGAAAAGTGATGCTGGTCCTCACTGCCTCCTGGAACCCCTTCAAATGCCCCAGACAATTTGGCCCTCTCTGCTTTCCTGCAGACTCTAGCCTCAAAAGCACCTTTTTTCACTTTCGGCACCCTCCGGAGGAAAAAAGACAAACGTCCAGCTTTTGCTGCCACAGCAAAGGTGCCAGCGGGGAAAAGTGATGCTGGTCCTCACTGCCTCCTGGAACCCCTTCAAATGCCCCAGACAATTTGGCCCTCTAAGCTTTCCTGCGGACTCTAGCCTCAAAAGCAACTTTTTTCACTTTCGGCGCTGTTTGGAGCAAAAAAGACAAACGTCCAGCTTTTGCTGCCACAGCAAAGGTGCCACCGGGGAAAAGTGATGCTGGTCCTCACTGCCTCCTGGAACCCCTTCAAATGCCCCAGACAATTTGTCCCTCTCTGCTTTCCTGCGGACTCTAGCCTCAAAAGCACCTTTTTTCACTTTCGGCGCTGTTTGGAGCAAAAAAGACAAACGTCCAGCTTTTGCTGCCACAGCAAAGGTGCCAGCGGGGAAAAGTGATGCTGGTCCTCACTGCCTCCTGGAACCCCTTCAAATGCCCCAGACAATTTGGCCCTCTCTGCTTTTCTGCAGACTCTAGCCTCAAAACACCTTTTTTCACTTTCGGCGCCCTCGGGAGAAAAAAAATGACAAACGTCCAGCTTTTGCTGCCACAGCAAAGGTGCCAGCGGGGAAAAGTGATGCTGGTCCTCACTGCCTCCTGGAACCCCTTCAAATGCCCCAGACAATTTGGCCCTCTCTGCTTTCCTGCGGACTCTAGCCTCAAAAGCACCTTTTTTCACTTTCGGCGCTGTTTGGAGCAAAAAAGACAAACGTCCAGCTTTTGCTGCCACAGTAAAGGTGCCAGCGGGGAAAAGTGATGCTGGTCCTCACTGCCTCCTGGAACCCCTTCAAATGCCCCAGACAATTTGGCCCTCTCTGCTTTCCTGCGCACTCTAGCCTCAAAAGCACCTTTTTTCACTTTCGGTGCCCTCCGGAGGAAAAAAGACAAACGTCCAGGTTTTGCTGCCACAGCAAAGGTGCCAGTGGGGAAAAGTGATGCTGGTCCTCACTGCCTCCTGGAACCCCTTCAAATGCCCCAGACAATTTGGCCCTCTCTGCTTTCCTGCGCACTCTAGCCTCAAAAGCACCGTGTTTCACTTTCGGGGCTGTTTGGAGCAAAAAAGACAAACGTCCAGCTTTTGCTGCCACAGCAAAGGTGCCAGCGGGGAAAAGTGATGCTGGTCCTCACTGCCTCCTGGAACCCCTTCAAATGCCCCAGACAATTTGGCCCTCTCTGCTTTCCTGCGGACTCTAGCCTCAAAAGCACCGTTTTTCACTTTCGGCGCTGTTTGCAGCAAAAAAGACAAACGTCCAGCTTTTGCTGCCACAGCAAAGGTGCCAGCGGGGAAAAGTGATGCTGGTCCTCACTGCCTCCTGGAACCCCTTCAAATGCCCCAGACAATTTGGCCCTCTCTGCTTTCCTGCGGAATCTATTCTCAAAAGCCCCTTTTTTCACTTTCGGCGCCATCCAGAGGAAAAAAGACAAACGTCCAGGTTTTGCTGCCACAGCAAAGGTGCCAGCGGGGAAAAGTGATGCTGGTCCTCACTGCCTCCTGGAACCCCTTCAAATGCCCCAGACAATTTGGCCCTCTCTGCTTTCCTGCGGACTCTAGCCTCAAAAGCACCTTTTTTCACTTTCGGCGCTGTGTGGTGCAAAAAAGACAAACGTCCAGCTTTTGCTGCCACAGCAAAGGTGCCAGCGGGGAAAAGTGATGCTGGTCCTCACTGCCTCCTGGAACCCCTTCAAATGCCCCAGACAATTTGGCCCTCTCTGCTTTCCTGCGGACTCTAGCCTCAAAAGCACCTTTTTTCACTTTCGGCGCTGTTTGGAGCAAAAAAGACAAACGTCCAGCTTTTGCTGCCACAGCAAAGGTGCCAGCGGGGAAAAGTGATGCTAGTCCTCACTGCCTCCTGGAACTCCTTCAAATGCCCCACACAATTTGGCCCTCTCTGCTTTCCTGCGGACTCTAGCCTCAAAAGCACTGTTTTTCACTTTCGGCGCTGTTTGGAGCAAAAAAGACAAACGTCCAGCTTTTGCTGCCACAGCAAAGGTGCCAGCGGGGAAAAGTGATGCTGGTCCTCACTGCCTCCTGGAACCCCTTCAAATGCCCCAGACAATTTGGCCCTCTCTGCTTTCCTGCAAACTCTAGCCTCAAAAGCACCTTTTTTCACTTTCGGCGCCCTCCAGAGGAAAAAAGACAAACGTCCAGCTTTTGCTGCCACAGCAAAGGTGCCAGCGGGGAAAAGTGATGCTGGTCCTCACTGCCTCCTGGAACCCCTTCAAATGCCCCAGACAATTTGTCCCTCTCTGCTTTCCTGCGGACTCTAGCCTCAAAAGCACCTTTTTTCACTTTCGGCGTTGTTTGCAGCAAAAAAGACAAACGTCCAGCTTTTGCTGCCACAGCAAAGGTGCCAGCGGGGAAAAGTGATGCTGGTCCTCACTGCCTCCTGGAACCCCTTCAAATGCCCCAGACAATTTGGCCCTCTCTGCTTTTCTGCAGACTCTAGCCTCAAAACACCTTTTTTCACTTTCGGCGCCCTCGGGAGAAAAAAAAAGACAAACGTCCAGCTTTTGCTGCCACAGCAAAGGTGCCAGCGGGGAAAAGTGATGCTGGTCCTCACTGCCTCCTGGAACCCCTTCAAATGCCCCAGACA
This sequence comes from Vanellus vanellus, assembly GCF_965231255.1. Taxonomy (NCBI): domain Eukaryota; kingdom Metazoa; phylum Chordata; class Aves; order Charadriiformes; family Charadriidae; genus Vanellus; species Vanellus vanellus. The sequence goes on from NW_028127072.1 coordinate 24,360, forward strand.
ATTTGGCCCTCTCTGCTTTCCTGCGGACTCTAGCCTCAAAAGCACCTTTTTTCACTTTCGGCGCTGTTTGGAGCAAAAAAGACAAACGTCCAGCTTTTGCTGCCACAGCAAAGGTGCCAGCGGGGAAAAGTGATGCTGGTCCTCACTGCCTCCTGGAACCCCTTCAAATGCCCCAGACAATTTGGCCCTCTCTGCTTTCCTGCGCACTCTAGCCTCAAAAGCACCTTTTTTCACTTTCGGTGCCCTCCGGAGGAAAAAAGACAAACGTCCAGCTTTTGCTGCCACAGCAAAGGTGCCAGTGGGGAAAAGTGATGCTGGTCCTCACTGCCTCCTGGAACCCCTTCAAATGCCCCAGACAATTTGGCCCTCTCTGCTTTCCTGCGCACTCTAGCCTCAAAAGCACCGTGTTTCACTTTCGGCGCTGTTTGGAGCAAAAAAGACAAACGTCCAGCTTTTGCTGCCACAGCAAAGGTGCCAGCGGGGAAAAGTGATGCTGGTCCTCACTGCCTCCTGGAACCCCTTCAAATGCCCCAGACAATTTGGCCCTCTCTGCTTTCCTGCGGACTCTAGCCTCAAAAGCACCTTTTTTCACTTTCGGCGCTGTTTGCAGCAAAAAAGACAAACGTCCAGCTTTTGCTGCCACAGCAAAGGTGCCAGCGGGGAAAAGTGATGCTGGTCCTCACTGCCTCCTGGAACCCCTTCAAATGCCCCAGACAATTTGGCCCTCTCTGCTTTCCTGCGGAATCTATTCTCAAAAGCCCCTTTTTTCACTTTCGGCGCCATCCAGAGGAAAAAAGACAAACGTCCAGGTTTTGCTGCCACAGCAAAGGTGCCAGCGGGGAAAAGTGATGCTGGTCCTCACTGCCTCCTGGAACCCCTTCAAATGCCCCAGACAATTTGGCCCTCTCTGCTTTCCTGCGGACTCTAGCCTCAAAAGCACCTTTTTTCACTTTCGGCGCTGTGTGGTGCAAAAAAGACAAACGTCCAGGTTTTGCTGCCACAGCAAAGGTGCCAGCGGGGAAAAGTGATGCTGGTCCTCACTGTCTCCTGAAACTCCTTCAAATGCCCCAGACAATTTGGCCCTCTCTGCTTTCCTGCGGACTCTAGCCTCAAAAGCAACTTTTTTCACTTTCGGCGCTGTTTGGAGCAAAAAAGACAAACGTCCAGCTTTTGCTGCCACAGCAAAGGTGCCAGCGGGGAAAAGTGATGCTAGTCCTCACTGTCTCCTGAAACTCCTTCAAATGCCCCACACAATTTGGCCCTCTCTGCTTTCCTGCGGACTCTAGCCTCAAAAGCACTGTTTTTCACTTTCGGCGCTGTTTGGAGCAAAAAAGACAAACGTCCAGCTTTTGCTGCCACAGCAAAGGTGCCAGCGGGGAAAAGTGATGCTGGTCCTCACTGCCTCCTGGAACCCCTGCAAATGCCCCAGACAATTTGGCCCTCTCTGCTTTCCTGCAAACTCTAGCCTCAAAAGCACCTTTTTTCACTTTCGGCGCCCTCCAGAGGAAAAAAGACAAACGTCCAGCTTTTGCTGCCACAGCAAAGGTGCCAGCGGGGAAAAGTGATGCTGGTCCTCACTGCCTCCTGGAACCCCTTCAAATGCCCCAGACAATTTGTCCCTCTCTGCTTTCCTGCGGACTCTAGCCTCAAAAGCACCTTTTTTCACTTTCGGCGTTGTTTGCAGCAAAAAAGACAAACGTCCAGCTTTTGCTGCCACAGCAAAGGTGCCAGCGGGGAAAAGTGATGCTGGTCCTCACTGCCTCCTGGAACCCCTTCAAATGCCCCAGACAATTTGGCCCTCTCTGCTTTCCTGCAAACTCTAGCCTCAAAAGCACCTTTTTTCACTTTCGGCGCTGTTTGGAGCAAAAAAGACAAACGTCCAGCTTTTGCTGCCACAGCAAAGGTGCCAGCGGGGAAAAGTGATGCTGGTCCTTACTGCCTCCTGGAACCCCTTCAAATGCCCCAGACAATTTGGCCCTCTCTGCTTTCCTGCGGACTCTAGCCTCAAAAGCACCTTTTTTCACTTTCGGCGTTGTTTGCAGCAAAAAAGACAAACGTCCAGCTTTTACTGCCACAGCAAAGGTGCCAGCGGGGAAAAGTGATGCTGGTCCTCACTGCCTCCTGGAACCCCTTCAAATGCCCCAGACAATTTGGCCCTCTCTGCTTTCCTGCGGACTCTAGCCTCAAAAGCACCTTTTTTCACTTTTGGCGCCCTCCGGAGCAAAAAAGACAAACGTCCAGCTTTTGCAGCCACAGCGAAGGTGCCAGCGGGGAAAAGTGATGCTGGTCCTCACTGCCTCCTGAAACTCCTTCAAATGCCCCACACAATTTGGCCCTCTCTGCTTTCCTGTGGACTCTAGCCTCAAAAGCACCTTTTTTCACTTTCGGCACCCTCCGGAGGAAAAAAGACAAACGTCCAGCTTTTGCTGCCACAGCAAAGGTGCCAGCGGGGAAAAGTGATGCTGGTCCTCACTGCCTCCTGGAACCCCTTCAAATGCCCCAGACAATTTGGCCCTCTCTGCTTTCCTGCGGACTCTAGCCTCAAAAGCACCTTTTTTCACTTTCGGCGTTGTTTGCAGCAAAAAAGACAAACGTCCAGCTTTTGCTGCCACAGCAAAGGTGCCAGCGGGGAAAAGTGATGCTGGTCCTCACTGCCTCCTGGAACCCCTTCAAATGCCCCAGACAATTTGGCCCTCTCTGCTTTCCTGCAGACTCTAGCCTCAAAAGCACCTTTTTTCACTTTCGGCGCTGTGTGGTGCAAAAAAGACAAACGTCCAGCTTTTGCTGCCACAGCAAAGGTGCCAGCGGGGAAAAGTGATGCTGGTCCTCACTGCCTCCTGGAACCCCTTCAAATGCCCCAGACAATTTGGCCCTCTCTGCTTTCCTGCGGACTCTAGCCTCAAAAGCACCTTTTTTCACTTTCGGCGCTGTTTGGAGCAAAAAAGACAAACGTCCAGCTTTTGCTGCCACAGCAAAGGTGCCAGCGGGGAAAAGTGATGCTAGTCCTCACTGTCTCCTGAAACTCCTTCAAATGCCCCACACAATTTGGCCCTCTCTGCTTTCCTGCGCACTCTAGCCTCAAAAGCACCTTTTTTCACTTTCGGCACCCTCCGGAGGAAAAAAGACAAACGTCCAGCTTTTGCTGCCACAGCAAAGGTGCCAGCGGGGAAAAGTGATGCTGGTCCTCACTGCCTCCTGGAACCCCTTCAAATGCCTCAGACAATTTGGCCCTCTCTGCTTTCCTGCGGACTCTAGCCTCAAAAGCAGCTTTTTTCACTTTCGGCGCTGTTTGGAGCAAAAAAGACAAACGTCCAGCTTTTGCTGCCATAGCAAAGGTGCCAGCGGGGAAAAGTGATGCTGGTCCTCACTGCCTCCTGGAACCCCTTCAAATGCCCCAGACAATTTGTCCCTCTCTGCTTTTCTGCAGACTCTATCCTCAAAACACCTTTTTTCACTTTCGGCGCCCTTGGGAGAAAAAAAAAGACAAACGTCCAGGTTTTGCTGCCACAGCAAAGTGCCAGCGGGGAAAAGTGATGCTGGTCCTCACTGCCTCCTGGAACCCCTTCAAATGCCCCAGACAATTTGGCCCTCTCTGCTTTCCTGCAGACTCTAGCCTCAAAAGCACCTTTTTTCACTTTCGGCACCCTCCGGAGGAAAAAAGACAAACGTCCAGGTTTTGCTGCCACAGCAAAGGTGCCAGCGGGGAAAAGTGATGCTGGTCCTCACTGCCTCCTGGAACCCCTTCAAATGCCCCAGACAATTTGGCCCTCTCTGCTTTCCTGCGGACTCTAGCCTCAAAAGCACCTTTTTTCACTTTCGGCGCTGTTTGCAGCAAAAAAGACAAACGTCCAGCTTTTGCTGCCACAGCAAAGGTGCCAGCGGGGAAAAGTGATGCTGGTCCTCACTGCCTCCTGGAACCCCTTCAAATGCCCCAGACAATTTGGCCCTCTCTGCTTTCCTGCGGACTCTATTCTCAAAAGCCCCTTTTTTCACTTTCGGCGCCATCCAGAGGAAAAAAGACAAACGTCCAGGTTTTGCTGCCACAGCAAAGGTGCCAGCGGGGAAAAGTGATGCTGGTCCTCACTGCCTCCTGGAACCCCTTCAAATGCCCCAGACAATTTGGCCCTCTCTGCTTTCCTGCGGACTCTAGCCTCAAAAGCACCTTTTTTCACTTTCGGCGCTGTGTGGTGCAAAAAAGACAAACGTCCAGGTTTTGCTGCCACAGCAAAGGTGCCAGCGGGGAAAAGTGATGCTGGTCCTCACTGTCTCCTGAAACTCCTTCAAATGCCCCAGACAATTTGGCCCTCTCTGCTTTCCTGCGGACTCTAGCCTCAAAAGCAACTTTTTTCACTTTCGGCGCTGTTTGGAGCAAAAAAGACAAACGTCCAGCTTTTGCTGCCACAGCAAAGGTGCCAGCGGGGAAAAGTGATGCTAGTCCTCACTGTCTCCTGAAACTCCTTCAAATGCCCCACACAATTTGGCCCTCTCTGCTTTCCTGCGGACTCTAGCCTCAAAAGCACTGTTTTTCACTTTCGGCGCTGTTTGGAGCAAAAAAGACAAACGTCCAGCTTTTGCTGCCACAGCAAAGGTGCCAGCGGGGAAAAGTGATGCTGGTCCTCACTGCCTCCTGGAACCCCTGCAAATGCCCCAGACAATTTGGCCCTCTCTGCTTTCCTGCAAACTCTAGCCTCAAAAGCACCTTTTTTCACTTTCGGCGCCCTCCAGAGGAAAAAAGACAAACGTCCAGCTTTTGCTGCCACAGCAAAGGTGCCAGCGGGGAAAAGTGATGCTGGTCCTCACTGCCTCCTGGAACCCCTTCAAATGCCCCAGACAATTTGTCCCTCTCTGCTTTCCTGCGGACTCTAGCCTCAAAAGCACCTTTTTTCACTTTCGGCGTTGTTTGCAGCAAAAAAGACAAACGTCCAGCTTTTGCTGCCACAGCAAAGGTGCCAGCGGGGAAAAGTGATGCTGGTCCTCACTGCCTCCTGGAACCCCTTCAAATGCCCCAGACAATTTGGCCCTCTCTGCTTTCCTGCAAACTCTAGCCTCAAAAGCACCTTTTTTCACTTTCGGCGCTGTTTGGAGCAAAAAAGACAAACGTCCAGCTTTTGCTGCCACAGCAAAGGTGCCAGCGGGGAAAAGTGATGCTGGTCCTTACTGCCTCCTGGAACCCCTTCAAATGCCCCAGACAATTTGGCCCTCTCTGCTTTCCTGCGGACTCTAGCCTCAAAAGCACCTTTTTTCACTTTCGGCGCTGTGTGGTGCAAGAAAGACAAACGTCCAGGTTTTGCTGCCACAGCAAAGGTGCCAGCGGGGAAAAGTGATGCTGGTCCTCACTGCCTCCTGGAACCCCTTCAAATGCCCCAGACAATTTGGCCCTCTCTGCTTTCCTGCGGACTCTAGCCTCAAAAGCACCTTTTTTCACTTTCGGCGCTGTTTGGAGCAAAAAAGACAAACGTCCAGCTTTTGCTGCCACAGCAAAGGTGCCAGCGGGGAAAAGTGATGCTAGTCCTCACTGTCTCCTGAAACTCCTTCAAATGCCCCACACAATTTGGCCCTCTCTGCTTTCCTGCGGACTCTAGCCTCAAAAGCACTGTTTTTCACTTTCGGCGCTGTTTGGAGCAAAAAAAGACAAACGTCCAGCTTTTGCTGCCACAGCAAAGGTGCCAGCGGGGAAAAGTGATGCTGGTCCTCACTGCCTCCTGGAACCCCTTCAAATGCCTCAGACAATTTGGCCCTCTCTGCTTTCCTGCGGACTCTAGCCTCAAAAGCACTGTTTTTCACTTTCGGCGCTGTTTGGAGCAAAAAAGACAAACGTCCAGCTTTTGCTGCCATAGCAAAGGTGCCAGCGGGGAAAAGTGATGCTGGTCCTCATTGCCTCCTGGAACACCTTCAAATGCCCCAGATAATTTGGCCCTCTCTGCTTTCCTGCAGACTCTAGCCTCAAAACACCTTTTTTCACTTTCGGCGACCTTGGGAGAAAAAAAAAGACAAACGTCCAGGTTTTGCTGCCACAGCAAAGGTGCCAGCGGGGAAAAGTGATGCTGGTCCTCACTGCCTCCTGGAACCCCTTCAAATGCCCCAGACAATTTGGCCCTCTCTGCTTTCCTGCAGACTCTAGCCTCAAAAGCACCTTTTTTCACTTTCGGCACCCTCCGGAGGAAAAAAGACAAACGTCCAGGTTTTGCTGCCACAGCAAAGGTGCCAGCGGGGAAAAGTGATGCTGGTCCTCACTGCCTCCTGGAACCCCTTCAAATGCCCCAGACAATTTGGCCCTCTAAGCTTTCCTGCGGACTCTAGCCTCAAAAGCACCTTTTTTTCACTTTCGGCACCCTCCGGAGGAAAAAAGAAAAACGTCCAGCTTCTGATGCCACAGCAAAGGTGCCAGCAGGGAAAACTGATGCTGGTCCTCACTGCCTCCTGGAACCCCTTCAAATGCCCCAGACAATTTGGCCCTCTATGCTTTCCTGCGGACTCTAGCCTCAAAAGCACCTTTTTTCACTTTCGGCGCTGTTTGGAGCAAAAAAGACAAACGTCCAGCTTTTGCTGCCACAGCAAAGGTGCCAGCGGGGAAAAGTGATGCTGGTCCTCACTGCCTCCTGGAATCCAAATGCCCCAGACAATTTGGCCCTCTCTCCTTTCCTGCGGACTCTAGCCTCAAAACCACTTTTTTTCACTTTCGGGGCTGTTTGCAGCAAAAAAGACAAACGTCCAGCTTTTACTGCCACAGCAAAGGTGCCAGCGGGGAAAAGCGATGCTGGTCCTCACTGCCTCCTGGAACCCCTTCAAATGCCCCAGACAATTTGGCCCTCTCTGCTTTCCTGCGGACTCTAGCCTCAAAAGCACCTTTTTTCAGTTTTGGCGCCCTCCGGAGGAAAAAAGACAAACGTCCAGCTTTTGCTGCCACAGCAAAGGTGCCAGCGGGGAAAAGTGATGCTGGTCCTCACTGCCTCCTGGAACCCCTTCAAATGCCCCAGACAATTTGGCCCTCTCTGCTTTCCTGCGGACTCTAGCCTCAAAAGCACCGTTTTTCACTTTCGGCGCTGTTTGCAGCAAAAAAGACAAACGTCCAGCTTTTGCTGCCACAGCAAAGGTGCCAGCGGGGAAAGTGATGCTGGTCCTCACTGCCTCCTGGAACCCCTTCTAATGCCCCAGACAATTTGGCCCTCTCTGCTTTCCTGCGGACTCTATTCTCAAAAGCACCTTTTTTCACTTTCAGCGCCATCCAGAGGAAAAAAGACAAACGTCCAGGTTTTGCTGCCACAGCAAAGGTGCCAGCGGGGAAAAGTGATGCTGGTCCTCACTGCCTCCTGGAACCCCTTCAAATGCCCCAGACAATTTGGCCCTCTCCGCTTTTCTGCAGACTCTAGCCTCAAAACACCTTTTTTCACTTTCGGCGCCCTCCGGAGAAAAAAAAAGACAAACGTCCAGGTTTTGCTGCCACAGCAAAGGTGCCAGCGGGGAAAAGTGATGCTGGTCCTCACTGCCTCCTGGAACCCCTTCAAATGCCCCAGACAATTTGGCCCTCTCTGCTTTCCTGCGGACTCTAGCCTCAAAAGCACCTTTTTTCACTTTCGGCGCTGTTTGGAGCAAAAAAGACAAACGTCCAGCTTTTGCTGCCACAGCAAAGGTGCCAGCGGGGAAAAGTGATGCTGGTCCTCACTGCCTCCTGGAACCCCTTCAAATGCCCCAGACAATTTGGCCCTCTCTGCTTTCCTGCGCACTCTAGCCTCAAAAGCACCTTTTTTCACTTTCGGTGCCCTCCGGAGGAAAAAAGACAAACGTCCAGCTTTTGCTGCCACAGCAAAGGTGCCAGCGGGGGAAAAGTGATGCTGGTCCTCACTGCCTCCTGGAACCCCTTCAAATGCCCCAGACAATTTGGCCCTCTCTGCTTTCCTGCGCACTCTAGCCTCAAAAGCACCGTGTTTCACTTTCGGCGCTGTTTGGAGCAAAAAAGACAAACGTCCAGCTTTTGCTGCCACAGCAAAGGTGCCAGCGGGGAAAAGTGATGCTGGTCCTCACTGCCTCCTGGAACCCCTTCAAATGCCCCAGACAATTTGGCCCTCTCTGCTTTCCTGCGACTCTAGCCTCAAAAGCACCGTTTTTCACTTTCGGCGCTGTTTGCAGCAAAAAAGACAAACGTCCAGGTTTTGCTGCCACAGCAAAGGTGCCAGTGGGGAAAAGTGATGCTGGTCCTCACTGCCTCCTGGAACCCCTTCAAATGCCCCAGACAATTTGGCCCTCTCTGCTTTCCTGCGGACTCTATTCTCAAAAGCACCTTTTTTCACTTTAGGCGCCATCAGAGGAAAAAAGACAAACGTCCAGGTTTTGCTGCCACAGCAAGGTGCCAGCGGGGAAAAGTGATGCTGGTCCTCACTGCCTCCTGGAACCCCTTCAAATGCCCCAGACAATTTGGCCCTCTCTGCTTTCCTGCGGACTCTAGCCTCAAAAGCACCTTTTTTCATTTTCGGCGCTGTGTGGTGCAAGAAAGACAAACGTCCAGGTTTTGCTGCCACAGCAAAGGTGCCAGCGGGGAAAAGTGATGCTGGTCCTCACTGCCTCCTGGAACCCCTTCAAATGCCCCAGACAATTTGGCCCTCTCTGCTTTCCTGCGGACTCTAGCCTCAAAAGCACCTTTTTTCACTTTCGGCGCTGTTTGGAGCAAAAAAGACAAACGTCCAGCTTTTGCTGCCACAGCAAAGGTGCCAGCGGGGAAAAGTGATGCTAGTCCTCACTGTCTCCTGAAACTCCTTCAAATGCCCCACACGATTTGGCCCTCTCTGCTTTCCTGCGGACTCTAGCCTCAAAAGCACTGTTTTTCACTTTCGGCGCTGTTTGGAGCAAAAAAGACAAACGTCCAGCTTTTGCTGCCACAGCAAAGGTGCCAGCGGGGAAAAGTGATGCTGGTCCTCACTGCCTCCTGGAACCCCTTCAAATGCCTCAGACAATTTGGCCCTCTCTGCTTTCCTGCGGACTCTAGCCTCAAAAGCACTGTTTTTCACTTTCGGCGCTGTTTGGAGCAAAAAAGACAAACGTCCAGCTTTTGCTGCCATAGCAAAGGTGCCAGCGGGGAAAAGTGATGCTGGTCCTCATTGCCTCCTGGAACACCTTCAAATGCCCCAGACAATTTGGCCCTCTCTGCTTTTCTGCAGACTCTATCCTAAAAACACCTTTTTTCACTTTCGGCGACCTTGGGAGAAAAAAAAAGACAAACGTCCAGGTTTTGCTGCCACAGCAAAGGTGCCAGCGGGGAAAAGTGATGCTGGTCCTCACTGCCTCCTGGAACCCCTTCAAATGCCCCAGACAATTTGGCCCTCTCTGCTTTTCCTGCAGACTCTAGCCTCAAAAGCACCTTTTTTCACTTTCGGCACCCTCCGGAGGAAAAAAGACAAACGTCCAGCTTTTGCTGCCACAGCAAAGGTGCCAGCGGGAAAAGTGATGCTGGTCCTCACTGCCTCCAGGAACCCTTCAAATGCCCCAGACAATTTGGCCCTCTAAGCTTTCCTGCGGACTCTAGCCTCAAAAGCACCTTTTTTCACTTTCGGCACCCTCCGGAGGAAAAAAGAAAAACGTCCAGCTTCTGATGCCACAGCAAAGGTGCCAGCAGGGAAAACTGATGCTGGTCCTCACTGCCTCCTGGAACCCCTTCAAATGCCCCAGACAATTTGGCCCTCTATGCTTTCCTGCGGACTCTAGCCTCAAAAGCACCTTTTTTCACTTTCGGCGCTGTTTGGAGCAAAAAAGACAAACGTCCAGCTTTTGCTGCCACAGCAAAGGTGCCAGCGGGGAAAAGTGATGCTGGTCCTCACTGCCTCCTGGAACCCCTTCAAATGCCCCAGACAATTTGGCCCTCTCTCCTTTCCTGCGGACTCTAGCCTCAAAACCACTTTTTTTCACTTTCGGGGCTGTTTGCAGCAAAAAAGACAAACGTCCAGCTTTTACTGCCACAGCAAAGGTGCCAGCGGGGGAAAGCGATGCTGGTCCTCACTGCCTCCTGGAACCCCTTCAAATGCCCCAGACAATTTGGCCCTCTCTGCTTTCCTGCGGACTCTAGCCTCAAAAGCACCTTTTTTCAGTTTTGGCGCCCTCCGGAGGAAAAAAGACAAACGTCCAGGTTTTGCTGCCACAGCAAAGGTGCCAGCGGGGAAAAGTGATGCTGGTCCTCACTGCCTCCTGGAACCCCTTCAAATGCCCCAGACAATTTGGCCCTCTCTGCTTTCCTGCCGACTCTAGCCTCAAAAGCACCGTTTCTCACTTTCGGCGCTGTTTGCAGCAAAAAAGACAAACGTCCAGGTTTTGCTGCCACAGCAAAGGTGCCAGCGGGGAAAAGTGATGCTGGTCCTCACTGCCTCCTGGAACCCCTTCTAATGCCCCAGACAATTTGGCCCTCTCTGCTTTCCTGCGGACTCTATTCTCAAAAGCACCTTTTTTCACTTTCAGCGCCATCCAGAGGAAAAAAGACAAACGTCCAGGTTTTGCTGCCACAGCAAAGGTGCCAGCGGGGAAAAGTGATGCTGGTCCTCACTGCCTCCTGGAACCCCTTCAAATGCCCCAGACAATTTGGCCCTCTCTGCTTTCCTGCAGACTCTAGCCTCAAAAGCACCTTTTTTCACTTTCGGCGCTGTGTGGTGCAAAAAAGACAAACGTCCAGGTTTTGCTGCCACAGCAAAGGTGCCAGCGGGGAAAAGTGATGCTGGTCCTCACTGCCTCCTGGAACCCCTTCAAATGCCCCAGACAATTTGGCCCTCTCTGCTTTCCTGCGGACTCTAGCCTCAAAAGCACCTTTTTTCACTTTCGGCGCTGTTTGGAGCAAAAAAGACAAACGTCCAGCTTTTGCTGCCACAGCAAAGGTGCCAGCGGGGAAAAGTGATGCTAGTCCTCACTGTCTCCTGAAACTCCTTCAAATGCCCCACACAATTTGGCCCTCTCTGCTTTCCTGCGGACTCTAGCCTCAAAAGCACTGTTTTTCACTTTCGGCGCTGTTTGGAGCAAAAAAGACAAACGTCCAGCTTTTGCTGCCACAGCAAAGGTGCCAGCGGGGAAAAGTGATGCTGGTCCTCACTGCCTCCTGGAACCCCTTCAAATGCCTCAGACAATTTGGCCCTCTCTGCTTTCCTGCGGACTCTAGCCTCAAAAGCACTGTTTTTCACTTTCGGCGCTGTTTGGAGCAAAAAAGACAAACGTCCAGCTTTTGCTGCCATAGCAAAGGTGCCAGCGGGGAAAAGTGATGCTGGTCCTCATTGCCTCCTGGAACACCTTCAAATGCCCCAGACAATTTGGCCCTCTCTGCTTTTCTGCAGACTCTATCCTCAAAACACCTTTTTTCACTTTCGGCGACCTTGGGAGAAAAAAAAAGACAAACGTCCAGGTTTTGCTGCCACAGCAAAGGTGCCAGCGGGGAAAAGTGATGCTGGTCCTCACTGCCTCCTGGAACCCCTTCAAATGCCCCAGACAATTTGGCCCTCTCTGCTTTCCTGCAGACTCTAGCCTCAAAAGCACCTTTTTTCACTTTCGGCACCCTCCGGAGGAAAAAAGACAAACGTCCAGGTTTTGCTGCCACAGCAAAGGTGCCAGCGGGGAAAAGTAATGCTGGTCCTCACTGCCTCCTGGAACCCCTTCAAATGCCCCAGACAATTTGGCCCTCTAAGCTTTCCTGCGGACTCTACCCTCAAAAGCACCTTTTTTCACTTTCGGCACCCTCCGGAGGAAAAAAGAAAAACGTCCAGCTTCTGATGCCACAGCAAAGGTGCCAGCAGGGAAAACTGATGCTGGTCCTCACTGCCTCCTGGAACCCCTTCAAATGCCCCAGACAATTTGGCCCTCTATGCTTTCCTGCGGACTCTAGCCTCAAAAGCACCGTTTTTCACTTTCGGCGCTGTTTGGAGCAAAAAAGACAAACGTCCAGCTTTTGCTGCCACAGCAAAGGTGCCAGCGGGGAAAAGTGATGCTGGTCCTCACTGCCTCCTGGAACCCCTTCAAATGCCCCAGACAATTTGGCCCTCTCTGCTTTCCTGCAGACTCTAGTCTCAAAAGCACCTTTTTTCACTTTCGGCGCTGTTTGGAGCAAAAAAGACAAACGTCCAGCTTTTACTGCCACAGCAAAGGTGCCAGCGGGGAAAAGCGATGCTGGTCCTCACTGCCTCCTGGAACCCCTTCAAATGCCCCAGACAATTTGGCCCTCTCTGCTTTCCTGCGCACTCTAGCCTCAAAAGCACCTTTTTTCAGTTTTGGCGCCCTCCGGAGGAAAAAAGACAAACGTCCAGGTTTTGCTGCCACAGCAAAGGTGCCAGCGGGGAAAAGTGATGCTGGTCCTCACTGCCTCCTGGAACCCCTTCAAATGCCCCAGACAATTTGGCCCTCTCTGCTTTCCTGCGGACTCTAGCTTCAAAAGCACTGTTTTTCACTTTCGGCGCTGTTTGGAGCAAAAAAGACAAACGTCCAGCTTTTGCTGCCACAGCAAAGGTGCCAGCGGGGAAAAGTGATGCTGGTCCTCACTGCCTCCTGGAACCCCTTCAAATGCCCCAGACAATTTGGCCCTCTCTGCTTTCCTGCGGACTCTAGCCTCAAAAGCACCTTTTTTCACTTTCGGCGCTGTTTGGAGCAAAAAAGACAAACGTCCAGCTTTTGCTGCCACAACAAAGGTGCAGCGGGGAAAAGTGATGCTGGTCCTCACTGCCTCCTGGAACCCCTTCAAATGCCCCAGACAATTTGGCCCTCTCTGCTTTTCTGCAGACTCTATCCTAAAAATACCTTTTTTCACTTTCGGCGCCCTCGGGAGAAAAAAAAAGACAAACGTCCAGGTTTTGCTGCCACAGCAAAGGTGCCAGCGGGGAAAAGTGATGCTGGTCATCACTGCCTCCTGGAACCCCTTCAAATGCCCCAGACAATTTGGCCCTCTCTGCTTTCCTGCAGACTCTATCCTCAAAAGCACCTTTTTTCACTTTCGGCACCCTCCGGAGGAAAAAAGACAAACGTCCAGGTTTTGCTGCCACAGCAAAGGTGCCAGCGGGGAAAAGTGATGCTGGTCCTCACTGCCTCCTGGAACCCCTTCAAATGCCCCAGACAATTTGGCCCTCTCTGCTTTCCTGCAGACTCTAGCCTCAAAAGCACCGTTTTTCACTTTCGGCGCTGTTTGGAGCAAAAAAGACAAACGTCCAGCTTTTGCTGCCACAACAAAGGTGCCAGCGGGGAAAAGTGATGCTGGTCCTCACTGCCTCCTGGAACCCCTTCAAATGCCCCAGACAATTTGGCCCTCTCTGCTTTCCTGCGGACTCTAACCTCAAAAGCAGCTTTTTTCACTTTCGGCGCTGTTTGGAGCAAAAAAGACAAACGTCCAGGTTTTGCTGCCACAGCAAAGGTGCCAGCGGGGAAAAGTGATGCTGGTCCTCACTGCCTCCTGGAACCCCTTCAAATGCCCCAGACAATTTGGCCCTCTCTGCTTTCCTGCAGACTCTAGCCTCAAAAGCACCTTTTTTCACTTTCGGCGCTGTTTGGAGCAAAAAAGACAAACGTCCAGCTTTTGCTGCCACAGCAAAGGTGCCAGCGGGGAAAAGTGATGCTGGTCCTCACTGCCTCCTGGAACCCCTTCAAATGCCCCAGACAATTTGGCCCTCTCTGCTTTCCTGCAAACTCTAGCCTCAAAAGCACCTTTTTTCACTTTCGGCGCTGTGTGGAGCAAAAAAGACAAACGTCCAGCTTTTGCTGCCACAGCAAAGGTGCCAGCGGGGAAAAGTGATGCTGGTCCTCACTGCCTCCCGGAACCCCTTCAAATGCCCCAGACAATTTGGCCCTCTCTGCTTTCCTGCGGACTCTAGCCTCAAAAGCACCTTTTTTCACTTTCGGCGCTGTTTGGAGCAAAAAAGACAAACGTCCAGCTTTTGCTGCCACAGCAAAGGTGCCAGCGGGGAAAAGTGATGCTGGTCCTCACTGCCTCCTGGAACCCCTTCAAATGCCCCAGACAATTTGGCCCTCTCTGCTTTCCTGCGGACTCTAGCCTCAAAAGCACCTTTTTTCACTTTCGGCGCCCTCCGGAGGAAAAAAGACAAACGTCCAGCTTTTGCTGCCACAGCAAAGGTGCCAGCGGGGAAAAGTGATGCTGGTCCTCACTGCCTCCTGGAACCCCTTCAAATGCCCCAGACAATTTGGCCCTCTCTGCTTTCCTGCCGACTCTAGCCTCAAAAGCACCTTTTTTCACTTTCGGCACCCTCCGGAGGAAAAAAGACAAACGTCCAGCTTTTGCTGCCACAGCAAAGGTGCCAGCGGGGAAAAGTGATGCTGGTCCTCACTGCCTCCTGGAACCCCTTCAAATGCCCCAGACAATTTGGCCCTCTATGCTTTCCTGCGGACTCTAGCCTCAAAAGCACCGTTTTTCACTTTCGGCGCTGTTTGGAGCAAAAAAGACAAACGTCCAGCTTTTGCTGCCACAGCAAAGGTGCCAGCGGGGAAAAGTGATGCTGGTCCTCACTGCCTCCTGGAACCCCTTCAAATGCCCCAGACAATTTGGCCCTCTCTGCTTTCCTGCAGACTCTAGTCTCAAAAGCACCTTTTTTCACTTTCGGCGCTGTTTGGAGCAAAAAAGACAAACGTCCAGCTTTTACTGCCACAGCAAAGGTGCCAGCGGGGAAAAGCGATGCTGGTCCTCACTGCCTCCTGGAACCCCTTCAAATGCCCCAGACAATTTGGCCCTCTCTGCTTTCCTGCGCACTCTAGCCTCAAAAGCACCTTTTTTCAGTTTTGGCGCCCTCCGGAGGAAAAAAGACAAACGTCCAGGTTTTGCTGCCACAGCAAAGGTGCCAGCGGGGAAAAGTGATGCTGGTCCTCACTGCCTCCTGGAACCCCTTCAAATGCCCCAGACAATTTGGCCCTCTCTGCTTTCCTGCGGACTCTAGCTTCAAAAGCACTGTTTTTCACTTTCGGCGCTGTTTGGAGCAAAAAAGACAAACGTCCAGCTTTTGCTGCCACAGCAAAGGTGCCAGCGGGGAAAAGTGATGCTGGTCCTCACTGCCTCCTGGAACCCCTTCAAATGCCCCAGACAATTTGGCCCTCTCTGCTTTCCTGCGGACTCTAGCCTCAAAAGCACCTTTTTTCACTTTCGGCGCTGTTTGGAGCAAAAAAGACAAACGTCCAGCTTTTGCTGCCACAACAAAGGTGCCAGCGGGGAAAAGTGATGCTGGTCCTCACTGCCTCCTGGAACCCCTTCAAATGCCCCAGACAATTTGGCCCTCTCTGCTTTTCTGCAGACTCTATCCTAAAAATACCTTTTTTCACTTTCGGCGCCCTCGGGAGAAAAAAAAAGACAAACGTCCAGGTTTTGCTGCCACAGCAAAGGTGCCAGCGGGGAAAAGTGATGCTGGTCATCACTGCCTCCTGGAACCCCTTCAAATGCCCCAGACAATTTGGCCCTCTCTGCTTTCCTGCAGACTCTATCCTCAAAAGCACCTTTTTTCACTTTCGGCACCCTCCGGAGGAAAAAAGACAAACGTCCAGGTTTTGCTGCCACAGCAAAGGTGCCAGCGGGGAAAAGTGATGCTGGTCCTCACTGCCTCCTGGAACCCCTTCAAATGCCCCAGACAATTTGGCCCTCTCTGCTTTCCTGCAGACTCTAGCCTCAAAAGCACCGTTTTTCACTTTCGGCGCTGTTTGGAGCAAAAAAGACAAACGTCCAGCTTTTGCTGCCACAACAAAGGTGCCAGCGGGGAAAAGTGATGCTGGTCCTCACTGCCTCCTGGAACCCCTTCAAATGCCCCAGACAATTTGGCCCTCTCTGCTTTCCTGCGGACTCTAACCTCAAAAGCAGCTTTTTTCACTTTCGGCGCTGTTTGGAGCAAAAAAGACAAACGTCCAGGTTTTGCTGCCACAGCAAAGGTGCCAGCGGGGAAAAGTGATGCTGGTCCTCACTGCCTCCTGGAACCCCTTCAAATGCCCCAGACAATTTGGCCCTCTCTGCTTTCCTGCAGACTCTAGCCTCAAAAGCACCTTTTTTCACTTTCGGCGCTGTTTGGAGCAAAAAAGACAAACGTCCAGCTTTTGCTGCCACAGCAAAGGTGCCAGCGGGGAAAAGTGATGCTGGTCCTCACTGCCTCCTGGAACCCCTTCAAATGCCCCAGACAATTTGGCCCTCTCTGCTTTCCTGCAAACTCTAGCCTCAAAAGCACCTTTTTTCACTTTCGGCGCTGTGTGGAGCAAAAAAGACAAACGTCCAGCTTTTGCTGCCACAGCAAAGGTGCCAGCGGGGAAAAGTGATGCTGGTCCTCACTGCCTCCCGGAACCCCTTCAAATGCCCCAGACAATTTGGCCCTCTCTGCTTTCCTGCGGACTCTAGCCTCAAAAGCACCTTTTTTCACTTTCGGCGCTGTTTGGAGCAAAAAAGACAAACGTCCAGCTTTTGCTGCCACAGCAAAGGTGCCAGCGGGGAAAAGTGATGCTGGTCCTCACTGCCTCCTGGAACCCCTTCAAATGCCCCAGACAATTTGGCCCTCTCTGCTTTCCTGCGGACTCTAGCCTCAAAAGCACCTTTTTTCACTTTCGGCGCCCTCCGGAGGAAAAAAGACAAACGTCCAGCTTTTGCTGCCACAGCAAAGGTGCCAGCGGGGAAAAGTGATGCTGGTCCTCACTGCCTCCTGGAACCCCTTCAAATGCCCCAGACAATTTGGCCCTCTCTGCTTTCCTGCCGACTCTAGCCTCAAAAGCACCTTTTTTCACTTTCGGCACCCTCCGGAGGAAAAAAGACAAACGTCCAGCTTTTGCTGCCACAGCAAAGGTGCCAGCGGGGAAAAGTGATGCTGGTCCTCACTGCCTCCTGGAACCCCTTCAAATGCCCCAGACAATTTGGCCCTCTCTGCTTTCCTGCGGACTCTAGCCTCAAAAGCACCTTTTTTCACTTTCGGCGCTGTTTGGAGCAAAAAAGACAAACGTCCAGCTTTTGCTGCCACAGCAAACGTGCCAGCGGGGAAAAGTGATGCTGGTCTTCACTGCCTCCTGGAACCCCTTCAAATGCCCCAGACAATTTGGCCCTCTCTGCTTTCCTGCGGACTCTAGCCTCAAAAGCACCTTTTTTCACTTTCGGCGTTGTTTGCAGCAAAAAAGACAAACGTCCAGCTTTTGCTGCCACAGCAAAGGTGCCAGCGGGGAAAAGTGATGCTGGTCCTCACTGCCTCCTGGAACCCCTTCAAATGCCCCAGACAATTTGGCCCTCTCTGCTTTCCTGCGGACTCTATTCTCAAAAGCACCTTTTTTCACTTTCGGCGCCATCCAGAGGAAAAAAGACAAACGTCCAGCTTTTGCTGCCACAGCAAAGGTGCCAGCGGGGAAAAGTGATGCTGGTCCTCACTGCCTCCTGGAACCCCTTCAAATGCCCCAGACAATTTGGCCCTCTCTGCTTTCCTGCGGACTCTAGCCTCAAAAGCACCTTTTTTCACTTTCGGCGCTGTGTGGTGCAAAATAGACAAACGTCCAGGTTTTGCTGCCACAGCAAAGGTGCCAGCGGGGAAAAGTGATGCTGGTCCTCACTGCCTCCTGGAACCCCTTCAAATGCCCCAGACAATTTGGCCCTCTCTGCTTTCCTGCGGACTCTAGCCTCAAAAGCAGCTTTTTTCACTTTCGGCGCTGTTTGGAGCAAAAAAGACAAACGTCCAGCTTTTGCTGCCACAGCAAAGGTGCCAGCGGGGAAAAGTGATGCTAGTCCTCACTGTCTCCTGGAACCCCTTCAAATGCCTCAGACAATTTGGCCCTCTCTGCTTTCCTGCGCACTCTAGCCTCAAAAGCACTGTTTTTCACTTTCGGCTATGTTTGGAGCAAAAAAGACAAACGTCCAGCTTTTGCTGCCACAGCAAAGGTGCCAGCGGGGAAAAGTGATGCTGGTCCTCACTGCCTCCTGGAACCCCTTCAAATGCCCCAGACAATTTGGCCCTCTCTGCTTTCCTGCAGACTCTAGCCTCAAAAGCACCTTTTTTCACTTTCGGCACCCTCCGGAGGAAAAAAGACAAACGTCCAGCTTTTGCTGCCACAGCAAAGGTGCCAGCGGGGAAAAGTGATGCTGGTCCTCACTGCCTCCTGGAACCCCTTCAAATGCCCCAGACAATTTGGCCCTCTAAGCTTTCCTGCGGACTCTAGCCTCAAAAGCACCTTTTTTCACTTTCGGCACCCTCCGGAGGAAAAAAGAAAAACGTCCAGCTTTTGATGCCACAGCAAAGGTGCCAGCAGGGAAAACTGATGCTGGTCCTCACTGCCTCCTGGAACCCCTTCAAATGCCCCAGACAATTTGGCCCTCTCTGCTTTCCTGCGGACTCTAGCCTCAAAAGCACCTTTTTTCACTTTCGGCGCTGTTTGGAGCAAAAAAGACAAACGTCCAGCTTTTGCTGCCACAGCAAAGGTGCCAGCGGGGAAAAGTGATGCTGGTCCTCACTGCCTCCTGGAACCCCTTCAAATGCCCCAGACAATTTGGCCCTCTCTGCTTTCCTGCGGACTCTAGCCTCAAAAGCACCTTTTTTCACTTTCGGCGCTGTTTGGAGCAAAAAAGACAAACGTCCAGCTTTTACTGCCACAGCAAAGGTGCCAGCGGGGAAAAGCGATGCTGGTCCTCACTGCCTCCTGGAACCCCTTCAAATGCCCCAGACAATTTGGCCCTCTCTGCTTTCCTGCCGACTCTAGCCTCAAAAGCACCTTTTTTCAGTTTTAGCGCCCTCCGGAGGAAAAAAGAAAAACGTCCAGGTTTTGCTGCCACAGCAAAGGTGCCAGCGGGGAAAAGTGATGCTGGTCCTCACTGCCTCCTGGAACCCCTTCAAATGCTCCAGACAATTTGGCCCTCTCTGCTTTCCTGCGGACTCTAGCCTCAAAAGCACTGTTTTTCACTTTCGGCGCTGTTTGGAGCAAAAAAGACAAACGTCCAGCTTTTGCTGCCACAGCAAAGGTGCCAGCGGGGAAAAGTGATGCTGGTCCTCACTGCCTCCTGGAACCCCTTCAAATGCCCCAGACAATTTGGCCCTCTCTGCTTTCCTGCGGACTCTAGCCTCAAAAGCACCTTTTTTCACTTTCGGCGCTGTTTGGAGCAAAAAAGACAAACGTCCAGCTTTTGCTGCCACAGCAAAGGTGCCAGCGGGGAAAAGTGATGCTGGTCCTCACTGCCTCCTGGAACCCCTTCAAATGCCCCAGACAATTTGGCCCTCTCTCCTTTCCTGCGGACTCTAGCCTCAAAAGCACCTTTTTTCACTTTCGGCGCTGTTTGGAGAAAAAAAGACAAACGTCCAGCTTTTACTGCAACAGCAAAGGTGCCAGCAGGGAAAAGTGATGCTGGTCCTCACTGCTTCCTGGAACCCCTTCAAATGCCCCAGACAATTTGGCCCTCTCTGCTTTCCTGCAGACTCTAGCCTCAAAAGCACCTTTTTTCACTTTCGGCACCCTCCGGAGGAAAAAAGAAAAACGTCCAGCTTTTGCTGCCACAGCAAAGGTGCCAGCGGGGAAAAGTGATGCTGGTCCTCACTGCCTCCTGGAACCCCTTCAAATGCCCCAGACAATTTGGCCCTCTCTGCTTTCCTGCGCACTCTAGCCTCAAAAGCACCTTTTTTCACTTTTGGCGCCCTCGCGAGGAAAAAAGATAAACGTCCAGCTGTTGCTGCCACAGCAAAGGTGCCAGCGGGGAAAAGTGATGCTGGTCCTCACTGCCTCCTGGAACCCCTTCAAATGCCCCAGACAATTTGGCCCTCTCTGCTTTCCTGCGGACTCTATTCTCAAAAGCACCTTTTTTCACTTTAGGCGCCATCCAGAGGAAAAAAGACAAACGTCCAGGTTTTGCTGCCACAGCAAAGGTGCCAGCGGGGAAAAGTGATGCTGGTCCTCACTGCCTCCTGGAACCCCTTCAAATGCCCCAGACAATTTGGCCCTCTCTGCTTTCCTGCGGACTCTAGCCTCAAAAGCACCTTTTTTCATTTTCGGCGCTGTGTGGTGCAAGAAAGACAAACGTCCAGGTTTTGCTGCCACAGCAAAGGTGCCAGCGGGGAAAAGTGATGCTGGTCCTCACTGCCTCCTGGAACCCCTTCAAATGCCCCAGACAATTTGGCCCTCTCTGCTTTCCTGCGGACTCCATGCTCAAAAGCACCTTTTTTCACTTTCGGCGCTGTTTGGAGCAAAAAAGACAAACGTCCAGCTTTTGCTGCCACAGCAAAGGTGCCAGCGGGGAAAAGTGATGCTAGTCCTCACTGTCTCCTGAAACTCCTTCAAATGCCCCACACAATTTGGCCCTCTCTGCTTTCCTGCGGACTCTAGCCTCAAAAGCACTGTTTTTCACTTTCGGCGCTGTTTGGAGCAAAAAAGACAAACGTCCAGCTTTTGCTGCCACAGCAAAGGTGCCAGCGGGGAAAAGTGATGCTGGTCCTCACTGCCTCCTGGAACCCCTTCAAATGCCTCAGACAATTTGGCCCTCTCTGCTTTCCTGCGGACTCTAGCCTCAAAAGCACTGTTTTTCACTTTCGGCGCTGTTTGGAGCAAAAAAGACAAACGTCCAGCTTTTGCTGCCATAGCAAAGGTGCCAGCGGGGAAAAGTGATGCTGGTCCTCATTGCCTCCTGGAACACCTTCAAATGCCCCAGACAATTTGGCCCTCTCTGCTTTTCTGCAGACTCTATCCTAAAAACACCTTTTTTCACTTTCGGCGACCTTGGGAGAAAAAAAAAGACAAACGTCCAGGTTTTGCTGCCACAGCAAAGGTGCCAGCGGGGAAAAGTGATGCTGGTCCTCACTGCCTCCTGGAACCCCTTCAAATGCCCCAGACAATTTGGCCCTCTCTGCTTTCCTGCAGACTCTAGCCTCAAAAGCACCTTTTTTCACTTTCGGCACCCTCCGGAGGAAAAAAGACAAACGTCCAGCTTTTGCTGCCACAGCAAAGGTGCCAGCGGGGAAAAGTGATGCTGGTCCTCACTGCCTCCAGGAACCCCTTCAAATGCCCCAGACAATTTGGCCCTCTAAGCTTTCCTGCGGACTCTAGCCTCAAAAGCACCTTTTTTCACTTTCGGCACCCTCCGGAGGAAAAAAGAAAAACGTCCAGCTTCTGATGCCACAGCAAAGGTGCCAGCAGGGAAAACTGATGCTGGTCCTCACTGCCTCCTGGAACCCCTTCAAATGCCCCAGACAATTTGGCCCTCTATGCTTTCCTGCGGACTCTAGCCTCAAAAGCACCTTTTTTCACTTTCGGCGCTGTTTGGAGCAAAAAAGACAAACGTCCAGCTTTTGCTGCCACAGCAAAGGTGCCAGCGGGGAAAAGTGATGCTGGTCCTCACTGCCTCCTGGAACCCCTTCAAATGCCCCAGACAATTTGGCCCTCTCTCCTTTCCTGCGGACTCTAGCCTCAAAACAACTTTTTTTCACTTTCGGGGCTGTTTGCAGCAAAAAAGACAAACGTCCAGCTTTTGCTGCCACAGCAAACGTGCCAGCGGGGAAAAGTGATGCTGGTCCTCACTGCCTCCTGGAACCCCTTCAAATGCCCCAGACAATTTGGCCCTCTCTGCTTTCCTGCGGACTCTAGCCTCAAAAGCACCTTTTTTCAGTTTTGGCGCCCTCCGGAGGAAAAAAGACAAACGTCCAGGTTTTGCTGCCACAGCAAAGGTGCCAGCGGGGAAAAGTGATGCTGGTCCTCACTGCCTCCTGGAACCCCTTCAAATGCCCCAGACAATTTGGCCCTCTCTGCTTTCCTGCCGACTCTAGCCTCAAAAGCACCGTTTTTCACTTTCGGCGCTGTTTGCAGCAAAAAAGACAAACGTCCAGGTTTTGCTGCCACAGCAAAGGTGCCAGCGGGGAAAAGTGATGCTGGTCCTCACTGCCTCCTGGAACCCCTTCTAATGCCCCAGACAATTTGGCCCTCTCTGCTTTCCTGCGGACTCTATTCTCAAAAGCACCTTTTTTCACTTTCAGCGCCATCCAGAGGAAAAAAGACAAACGTCCAGGTTTTGCTGCCACAGCAAAGGTGCCAGCGGGGAAAAGTGATGCTGGTCCTCACTGCCTCCTGGAACCCCTTCAAATGCCCCAGACAATTTGGCCCTCTCTGCTTTCCTGCAGACTCTAGCCTCAAAAGCACCTTTTTTCACTTTCGGCGCTGTGTGGTGCAAAAAAGACAAACGTCCAGGTTTTGCTGCCACAGCAAAGGTGCCAGCGGGGAAAAGTGATGCTGGTCCTCACTGCCTCCTGGAACCCCTTCAAATGCCCCAGACAATTTGGCCCTCTCTGCTTTCCTGCGGACTCTAGCCTCAAAAGCACCTTTTTTCACTTTCGGCGCTGTTTGGAGCAAAAAAGACAAACGTCCAGCTTTTGCTGCCACAGCAAAGGTGCCAGCGGGGAAAAGTGATGCTAGTCCTCACTGTCTCCTGAAACTCCTTCAAATGCCCCACACAATTTGGCCCTCTCTGCTTTCCTGCGGACTCTAGCCTCAAAAGCACTGTTTTTCACTTTCGGCGCTGTTTGGAGCAAAAAAGACAAACGTCCAGCTTTTGCTGCCACAGCAAAGGTGCCAGCGGGGAAAAGTGATGCTGGTCCTCACTGCCTCCTGGAACCCCTTCAAATGCCTCAGACAATTTGGCCCTCTCTGCTTTCCTGCGGACTCTAGCCTCAAAAGCACTGTTTTTCACTTTCGGCGCTGTTTGGAGCAAAAAAGACAAACGTCCAGCTTTTGCTGCCATAGCAAAGGTGCCAGCGGGGAAAAGTGATGCTGGTCCTCATTGCCTCCTGGAACACCTTCAAATGCCCCAGACAATTTGGCCCTCTCTGCTTTTCTGCAGACTCTATCCTCAAAACACCTTTTTTCACTTTCGGCGACCTTGGGAGAAAAAAAAAGACAAACGTCCAGGTTTTGCTGCCACAGCAAAGGTGCCAGCGGGGAAAAGTGATGCTGGTCCTCACTGCCTCCTGGAACCCCTTCAAATGCCCCAGACAATTTGGCCCTCTCTGCTTTCCTGCAGACTCTAGCCTCAAAAGCACCTTTTTTCACTTTCGGCACCCTCCGGAGGAAAAAAGACAAACGTCCAGGTTTTGCTGCCACAGCAAAGGTGCCAGCGGGGAAAAGTAATGCTGGTCCTCACTGCCTCCTGGAACCCCTTCAAATGCCCCAGACAATTTGGCCCTCTAAGCTTTCCTGCGGACTCTACCCTCAAAAGCACCTTTTTTCACTTTCGGCACCCTCCGGAGGAAAAAAGAAAAACGTCCAGCTTCTGATGCCACAGCAAAGGTGCCAGCAGGGAAAACTGATGCTGGTCCTCACTGCCTCCTGGAACCCCTTCAAATGCCCCAGACAATTTGGCCCTCTCTGCTTTCCTGCGGACTCTAGCCTCAAAAGCACCTTTTTTCACTTTCGGCGCTGTTTGGAGCAAAAAAGACAAACGTCCAGCTTTTGCTGCCACAGCAAAGGTGTCAGCGGGGAAAAGTGATGCTGGTCCTCACTGCCTCCTGGAACACCTTCAAATGCCCCAGACAATTTGGCCCTCTCTGCTTTCCTGCGGACTATAGCCTCAAAAGCACCTTTTTTCACTTTCTGCGCTGTTTGGAGCAAAAAAGACAAATGTCCAGCTTTTGCTGCCACAGCAAAGGTGCCAGCGGGGAAAAGTGATGCTGGTCCTCACTGCCTCCTGGAACCCCATCAAATGCCCTCGGCAATTTGGCCCTCTCTGCTTTCCTGCGCACTCTAGCCTCAAAAGCACCTTTTTTCAGTTTTGGCGCCCTCCGGAGGAAAAAAGACAAACGTCCAGGTTTTGCTGCCACAGCAAAGGTGCCAGCGGGGAAAAGTGATGCTGGTCCTCACTGCCTCCTGGAACCCCTTCAAATGCCCCAGACAATTTGGCCCTCTCTGCTTTCCTGCGGACTCTAGCTTCAAAAGCACTGTTTTTCACTTTCGGCGCTGTTTGGAGCAAAAAAGACAAACGTCCAGCTTTTGCTGCCACAGCAAAGGTGCCAGCGGGGAAAAGTGATGCTGGTCCTCACTGCCTCCTGGAACCCCTTCAAATGCCCCAGACAATTTGGCCCTCTCTGCTTTCCTGCGCACTCTAGCCTCAAAAGCACCTTTTTTCACTTTCGGCGCTGTTTGGAGCAAAAAAGACAAACGTCCAGCTTTTGCTGCCACAACAAAGGTGCCAGCGGGGAAAAGTGATGCTGGTCCTCACTGCCTCCTGGAACCCCTTCAAATGCCCCAGACAATTTGGCCCTCTCTGCTTTTCTGCAGACTCTATCCTAAAAATACCTTTTTTCACTTTCGGCGCCCTCGGGAGAAAAAAAAAGACAAACGTCCAGGTTTTGCTGCCACAGCAAAGGTGCCAGCGGGGAAAAGTGATGCTGGTCATCACTGCCTCCTGGAACCCCTTCAAATGCCCCAGACAATTTGGCCCTCTCTGCTTTCCTGCAGACTCTATCCTCAAAAGCACCTTTTTTCACTTTCGGCACCCTCCGGAGGAAAAAAGACAAACGTCCAGGTTTTGCTGCCACAGCAAAGGTGCCAGCGGGGAAAAGTGATGCTGGTCCTCACTGCCTCCTGGAACCCCTTCAAATGCCCCAGACAATTTGGCCCTCTCTGCTTTCCTGCAGACTCTAGCCTCAAAAGCACCGTTTTTCACTTTCGGCGCTGTTTGGAGCAAAAAAGACAAACGTCCAGCTTTTGCTGCCACAACAAAGGTGCCAGCGGGGAAAAGTGATGCTGGTCCTCACTGCCTCCTGGAACCCCTTCAAATGCCCCAGACAATTTGGCCCTCTCTGCTTTCCTGCGGACTCTAACCTCAAAAGCAGCTTTTTTCACTTATGGCGCTGTTTGGAGCAAAAAAGACAAACGTCCAGCTTTTGCTGCCACAGCAAAGGTGCCAGCGGGGAAAAGTGATGCTGGTCCTCACTGCCTCCTGGAACCCCTTCAAATGCCCCAGACAATTTGGCCCTCTCTGCTTTCCTGCAGACTCTAGCCTCAAAAGCACCTTTTTTCACTTTCGGCGCTGTTTGGAGCAAAAAAGACAAACGTCCAGCTTTTGCTGCCACAGCAAAGGTGCCAGCGGGGAAAAGTGATGCTGGTCCTCACTGCCTCCTGGAACCCCTTCAAATGCCCCAGACAATTTGGCCCTCTCTGCTTTCCTGCAAACTCTAGCCTCAAAAGCACCTTTTTTCACTTTCGGCGCTGTGTGGAGCAAAAAAGACAAACGTCCAGCTTTTGCTGCCACAGCAAAGGTGCCAGCGGGGAAAAGTGATGCTGGTCCTCACTGCCTCCCGGAACCCCTTCAAATGCCCCAGACAATTTGGCCCTCTCTGCTTTCCTGCGGACTCTAGCCTCAAAAGCAGCTTTTTTCACTTTCGGCGCTGTTTGGAGCAAAAAAGACAAACGTCCAGCTTTTGCTGCCACAGCAAAGGTGCCAGCGGGGAAAAGTGATGCTG
Organism: Vanellus vanellus; assembly: GCF_965231255.1. Classification (NCBI taxonomy): domain Eukaryota; kingdom Metazoa; phylum Chordata; class Aves; order Charadriiformes; family Charadriidae; genus Vanellus; species Vanellus vanellus. Next base: position 49,739 of record NW_028127072.1, read on the forward strand.
GTCCTCACTGCCTCCTGGAACCCCTTCAAATGCCCCAGACAATTTGGCCCTCTCTGCTTTCCTGCGGACTCTAGCCTCAAAAGCACCTTTTTTCACTTTCGGCGCCCTCCGGAGGAAAAAAGACAAACGTCCAGCTTTTGCTGCCACAGCAAAGGTGCCAGCGGGGAAAAGTGATGCTGGTCCTCACTGCCTCCTGGAACCCCTTCAAATGCCCCAGACAATTTGGCCCTCTCTGCTTTCCTGCGGACTCTAGCCTCAAAAGCACCTTTTTTCACTTTCGGCACCCTCCGGAGGAAAAAAGACAAACGTCCAGCTTTTGCTGCCACAGCAAAGGTGCCAGCGGGGAAAAGTGATGCTGGTCCTCACTGCCTCCTGGAACCCCTTCAAATGCCCCAGACAATTTGGCCCTCTCTGCTTTCCTGCGGACTCTAGCCTCAAAAGCACCTTTTTTCACTTTCGGCGCTGTTTGGAGCAAAAAAGACAAACGTCCAGCTTTTGCTGCCACAGCAAACGTGCCAGCGGGGAAAAGTGATGCTGGTCTTCACTGCCTCCTGGAACCCCTTCAAATGCCCCAGACAATTTGGCCCTCTCTGCTTTCCTGCGGACTCTAGCCTCAAAAGCACCTTTTTTCACTTTCGGCGTTGTTTGCAGCAAAAAAGACAAACGTCCAGCTTTTGCTGCCACAGCAAAGGTGCCAGCGGGGAAAAGTGATGCTGGTCCTCACTGCCTCCTGGAACCCCTTCAAATGCCCCAGACAATTTGGCCCTCTCTGCTTTCCTGCGGACTCTATTCTCAAAAGCACCTTTTTTCACTTTCGGCGCCATCCAGAGGAAAAAAGACAAACGTCCAGCTTTTGCTGCCACAGCAAAGGTGCCAGCGGGGAAAAGTGATGCTGGTCCTCACTGCCTCCTGGAACCCCTTCAAATGCCCCAGACAATTTGGCCCTCTCTGCTTTCCTGCGGACTCTAGCCTCAAAAGCACCTTTTTTCACTTTCGGCGCTGTGTGGTGCAAAATAGACAAACGTCCAGGTTTTGCTGCCACAGCAAAGGTGCCAGCGGGGAAAAGTGATGCTGGTCCTCACTGCCTCCTGGAACCCCTTCAAATGCCCCAGACAATTTGGCCCTCTCTGCTTTCCTGCGGACTCTAGCCTCAAAAGCAGCTTTTTTCACTTTCGGCGCTGTTTGGAGCAAAAAAGACAAACGTCCAGCTTTTGCTGCCACAGCAAAGGTGCCAGCGGGGAAAAGTGATGCTAGTCCTCACTGTCTCCTGGAACCCCTTCAAATGCCTCAGACAATTTGGCCCTCTCTGCTTTCCTGCGCACTCTAGCCTCAAAAGCACTGTTTTTCACTTTCGGCGCTGTTTGGAGCAAAAAAGACAAACGTCCAGCTTTTGCTGCCACAGCAAAGGTGCCAGCGGGGAAAAGTGATGCTGGTCCTCACTGCCTCCTGGAACCCCTTCAAATGCCCCAGACAATTTGGCCCTCTCTGCTTTCCTGCAGACTCTAGCCTCAAAAGCACCTTTTTTCACTTTCGGCACCCTCCGGAGGAAAAAAGACAAACGTCCAGCTTTTGCTGCCACAGCAAAGGTGCCAGCGGGGAAAAGTGATGCTGGTCCTCACTGCCTCCTGGAACCCCTTCAAATGCCCCAGACAATTTGGCCCTCTAAGCTTTCCTGCGGACTCTAGCCTCAAAAGCACCTTTTTTCACTTTCGGCACCCTCCGGAGGAAAAAAGAAAAACGTCCAGCTTTTGATGCCACAGCAAAGGTGCCAGCAGGGAAAACTGATGCTGGTCCTCACTGCCTCCTGGAAGCCCTTCAAATGCCCCAGACAATTTGGCCCTCTCTGCTTTCCTGCGGACTCTAGCCTCAAAAGCACCTTTTTTCACTTTAGGCGCTGTTTGGAGCAAAAAAGACAAACGTCCAGCTTTTGCTGCCACAGCAAAGGTGCCAGCGGGGAAAAGTGATGCTGGTCCTCACTGCCTCCTGGAACCCCTTCAAATGCCCCAGACAATTTGGCCCTCTCTGCTTTCCTGCGGACTCTAGCCTCAAAAGCACCTTTTTTCACTTTCGGCGCTGTTTGGAGCAAAAAAGACAAACGTCCAGCTTTTACTGCCACAGCAAAGGTGCCAGCGGGGAAAAGCGATGCTGGTCCTCACTGCCTCCTGGAACCCCTTCAAATGCCCCAGACAATTTGGCCCTCTCTGCTTTCCTGCGCACTCTAGCCTCAAAAGCACCTTTTTTCACTTTTGGCGCCCTCCGGAGCAAAAAAGACAAACGTCCAGGTTTTGCTGCCACAGCAAAGGTGCCAGCGGGGAAAAGTGATGCTGGTCCTCACTGCCTCCTGGAACCCCTTCAAATGCTCCAGACAATTTGGCCCTCTCTGCTTTCCTGCGGACTCTAGCCTCAAAAGCACTGTTTTTCACTTTCGGCGCTGTTTGGAGCAAAAAAGACAAACGTCCAGCTTTTGCTGCCACAGCAAAGGTGCCACCGGGGAAAAGTGATGCTGGTCCTCACTGCCTCCTGGAACCCCTTCAAATGCCCCAGACAATTTGGCCCTCTCTGCTTTCCTGCGGACTCTAGCCTCAAAAGCACCTTTTTTCACTTTCGGCGCTGTTTGGAGCAAAAAAGACAAACGTCCAGCTTTTGCTGCCACAGCAAAGGTGCCAGCGGGGAAAAGTGATGCTGGTCCTCACTGCCTCCTGGAACCCCTTCAAATGCCCCAGACAATTTGGCCCTCTCTCCTTTCCTGCGGACTCTAGCCTCAAAAGCACCTTTTTTCACTTTCGGCGCTGTTTGGAGAAAAAAAGACAAACGTCCAGCTTTTACTGCCACAGCAAAGGTGCCAGCGGGGAAAAGTGATGCTGGTCCTCACTGCCTCCTGGAACCCCTTCAAATGCCCCAGACAATTTGGCCCTCTCTGCTTTCCTGCGCACTCTAGCCTCAAAAGCACTTTTTTTCACTTTCGGCACCCTCCGGAGGAAAAAAGACAAACGTCCAGGTTTTGCTGCAACAGCAAAGGTGCCAGCAGGGAAAAGTGATGCTGGTCCTCACTGCTTCCTGGAACCCCTTCAAATGCCCCAGACAATTTGGCCCTCTCTGCTTTCCTGCAGACTCTAGCCTCAAAAGCACCTTTTTTCACTTTCGGCACCCTCCGGAGGAAAAAAGAAAAACGTCCAGCTTTTGCTGCCACAGCAAAGGTGCCAGCGGGGAAAAGTGATGCTGGTCCTCACTGCCTCCTGGAACCCCTTCAAATGCCCCAGACAATTTGGCCCTCTCTGCTTTCCTGCGCACTCTAGCCTCAAAAGCACCTTTTTTCACTTTTGGCGCCCTCGCGAGGAAAAAAGATAAACGTCCAGCTGTTGCTGCCACAGCAAAGGTGCCAGCGGGGAAAATTGAAGCTGGTCCTCACTGCCTCCTGGAACCCCTTCAAATGCCCCAGACAATTTGGCCCTCTCTCCTTTCCTGCGGACTCTAGCCTCAAAAGCACCTTTTTTCACTTTCGGCGCTGTTTGGAGCAAAAAAGACAAACGTCCAGCTTTTACTGCCACAGCAAAGGTGCCAGCGGGGAAAAGTGATGCTGGTCCTCACTGCCTCCTGGAACCCCTTCAAATGCCCCAGACAATTTGGCCCTCTCTGCTTTCCTGCGGACTCTAGCCTCAAAAGCACCTTTTTTCACTTTCGGCGCTGTGTGGTGCAAAATAGACAAACGTCCAGGTTTTGCTGCCACAGCAAAGGTGCCAGCGGGGAAAAGTGATGCTGGTCCTCACTGCCTCCTGGAACCCCTTCAAATGCCCCAGACAATTTGGCCCTCTCTGCTTTCCTGCGGACTCTAGCCTCAAAAGCAGCTTTTTTCACTTTCGGCGCTGTTTGGAGCAAAAAAGACAAACGTCCAGCTTTTGCTGCCACAGCAAAGGTGCCAGCGGGGAAAAGTGATGCTAGTCCTCACTGTCTCCTGGAACCCCTTCAAATGCCTCAGACAATTTGGCCCTCTCTGCTTTCCTGCGCACTCTAGCCTCAAAAGCACTGTTTTTCACTTTCGGCGCTGTTTGGAGCAAAAAAGACAAACGTCCAGCTTTTGCTGCCACAGCAAAGGTGCCAGCGGGGAAAAGTGATGCTGGTCCTCACTGCCTCCTGGAACCCCTTCAAATGCCCCAGACAATTTGGCCCTCTCTGCTTTCCTGCAGACTCTAGCCTCAAAAGCACCTTTTTTCACTTTCGGCACCCTCCGGAGGAAAAAAGACAAACGTCCAGCTTTTGCTGCCACAGCAAAGGTGCCAGCGGGGAAAAGTGATGCTGGTCCTCACTGCCTCCTGGAACCCCTTCAAATGCCCCAGACAATTTGGCCCTCTAAGCTTTCCTGCGGACTCTAGCCTCAAAAGCACCTTTTTTCACTTTCGGCACCCTCCGGAGGAAAAAAGAAAAACGTCCAGCTTTTGATGCCACAGCAAAGGTGCCAGCAGGGAAAACTGATGCTGGTCCTCACTGCCTCCTGGAACCCCTTCAAATGCCCCAGACAATTTGGCCCTCTCTGCTTTCCTGCGGACTCTAGCCTCAAAAGCACCTTTTTTCACTTTCGGCGCTGTTTGGAGCAAAAAAGACAAACGTCCAGCTTTTGCTGCCACAGCAAAGGTGCCAGCGGGGAAAAGTGATGCTGGTCCTCACTGCCTCCTGGAACCCCTTCAAATGCCCCAGACAATTTGGCCCTCTCTGCTTTCCTGCGGACTCTAGCCTCAAAAGCACCTTTTTTCACTTTCGGCGCTGTTTGGAGCAAAAAAGACAAACGTCCAGCTTTTACTGCCACAGCAAAGGTGCCAGCGGGGAAAAGCGATGCTGGTCCTCACTGCCTCCTGGAACCCCTTCAAATGCCCCAGACAATTTGGCCCTCTCTGCTTTCCTGCCGACTCTAGCCTCAAAAGCACCTTTTTTCAGTTTTAGCGCCCTCCGGAGGAAAAAAGACAAACGTCCAGGTTTTGCTGCCACAGCAAAGGTGCCAGCGGGGAAAAGTGATGCTGGTCCTCACTGCCTCCTGGAACCCCTTCAAATGCTCCAGACAATTTGGCCCTCTCTGCTTTCCTGCGGACTCTAGCCTCAAAAGCACTGTTTTTCACTTTCGGCGCTGTTTGGAGCAAAAAAGACAAACGTCCAGCTTTTGCTGCCACAGCAAAGGTGCCACCGGGGAAAAGTGATGCTGGTCCTCACTGCCTCCTGGAACCCCTTCAAATGCCCCAGACAATTTGGCCCTCTCTGCTTTCCTGCGGACTCTAGCCTCAAAAGCACCTTTTTTCACTTTCGGCGCTGTTTGGAGCAAAAAAGACAAACGTCCAGCTTTTGCTGCCACAGCAAAGGTGCCAGCGGGGAAAAGTGATGCTGGTCCTCACTGCCTCCTGGAACCCCTTCAAATGCCCCAGACAATTTGGCCCTCTCTCCTTTCCTGCGGACTCTAGCCTCAAAAGCACCTTTTTTCACTTTCGGCGCTGTTTGGAGAAAAAAAGACAAACGTCCAGCTTTTACTGCCACAGCAAAGGTGCCAGCGGGGAAAAGTGATGCTGGTCCTCACTGCCTCCTGGAACCCCTTCAAATGCCCCAGACAATTTGGCCCTCTCTGCTTTCCTGCGCACTCTAGCCTCAAAAGCACTTTTTTTCACTTTCGGCACCCTCCGGAGGAAAAAAGACAAACGTCCAGGTTTTGCTGCCACAGCAAAGGTGCCAGCAGGGAAAAGTGATGCTGGTCCTCACTGCCTCCTGGAACCCCTTCAAATGCCCCAGACAATTTGGCCCTCTCTGCTTTCCTGCAGACTCTATCCTCAAAAGCACCTTTTTTCACTTTCGGCACCCTCCGGAGGAAAAAAGAAAAACGTCCAGCTTTTGCTGCCACAGCAAAGGTGCCAGCGGGGAAAAGTGATGCTGGTCCTCACTGCCTCCTGGAACCCCTTCAAATGCCCCAGACAATTTGGCCCTCTCTGCTTTCCTGCGGACTCTAGCCTCAAAAGCACCTTTTTTCACTTTTGGCGCCCTCGCGAGGAAAAAAGATAAACGTCCAGCTGTTGCTGCCACAGCAAAGGTGCCAGCGGGGAAAAGTGATGCTGGTCCTCACTGCCTCCTGGAACCCCTTCAAATGCCCCAGACAATTTGGCCCTCTCTGCTTTCCTGCAGACTCTAGTCTCAAAAGCACCTTTTTTCACTTTCGGCGCTGTTTGGAGCAAAAAAGAAAAACGTCCATGTTTTGCTGCCACAGCAAAGGTGCCAGCGGGGAAAAGTGATGCTGGTCCTCACTGCCTCCTGGAACCCTTTCAAATGCCCCACACAATTTGGCCCTCTCTGCTTTCCTGCAGACTCTAGTCTCAAAAGCACCTTTTTTCACTTTCGGCGCTGTTTGGAGCAAAAAAGACAAACGTCCAGCTTTTGCTGCCACAACAAAGGTGCCACCGGGGAAAAGTGATGCTGGTCCTCACTGCCTCCTGGAACCCCTTCAAATGCCCCAGACAATTTGGCCCTCTCTGCTTTCCTGCGGACTCTAGCCTCAAAAGCAACTTTTTTCACTTTCGGCGCTGTTTGGAGCAAAAAAGACAAACGTCCAGCTTTTGCTGCCACAGCAAAGGTGCCAGCGGGGAAAAGTGATGCTGGTCCTCACTGCCTCCTGGAACACCTTCAAATGCCCCAGACAATTTGGCCCTCTCTGCTTTCCTGCGGACTCTAGCCTCAAAAGCACCTTTTTTCACTTTCGGCGCTGTTTGGAGCAAAAAAGACAAATGTCCAGGTTTTGCTGCCACAGCAAAGGTGCCAGCGGGGAAAAGTGATGCTGGTCCTCACTGCCTCCTGGAACCCCATCAAATGCCCTCGGCAATTTGGCCCTCTCTGCTTTCCTGCGCACTCTAGCCTCAAAAGCACCGTTTTTCACTTTCAACGCTGTTTGGAGCAAAAAAGACAAACGTCCAGCTTTTGCTGCCACAGCAAAGGTGCCAGCGGGGAAAAGTGATGCTGGTCCTCACTGCCTCCTGGAATCCCTTCAAACGCCCCAGACAATTTGGCCCTCTCTGCTTTCCTGCGGACTCTAGCCTCAAAAGCACCGTTTTTCACTTTCGGCGCTGTTTGGAGCAAAAAAGACAAACGTCCAGGTTTTGCTGCCACAGCAAAGGTGCCAGCGGGGAAAAGTGATGCTGGTCCTCACTGCCTCCTGGAACCCCTTCAAATGCCCCAGACAATTTGGCCCTCTCTGCTTTCCTGCAGACTCTAGCCTCAAAAGCACTTTTTTTCACTTTCGGCACCCTCCGGAGGAAAAAAGACAAACGTCCAGCTTTTGCTGCCACAGCAAAGGTGCCAGCGGGGAAAAGTGATGCTGGTCCTCACTGCCTCCTGGAACCCCTTCAAATGCCCCAGACAATTTGGCCCTCTAAGCTTTCCTGCGGACTCTAGCCTCAAAAGCACCTTTTTTCACTTTCGGCACCCTCCGGAGGAAAAAAGACAAACGTCCAGCTTTTGATGCCACAGCAAAGGTGCCAGCAGGGAAAACTGATGCTGGTCCTCACTGCCTCCTGGAACCCCTTCAAATGCCCCAGACAATTTGGCCCTCTATGCTTTCCTGCGGACTCTAGCCTCAAAAGCACCTTTTTTCACTTTCGGCGCTGTTTGGAGCAAAAAAGACAAACGTCCAGCTTTTGCTGCCACAGCAAAGGTGCCAGCGGGGAAAAGTGATGCTGGTCCTCACTGCCTCCTGGAACCCCTTCAAATGCCCCAGACAATTTGGCCCTCTCTGCTTTCCTGCGGACTCTAGCCTCAAAAGCACCTTTTTTCACTTTCGGCACTGTTTGGAGCAAAAAAGACAAACGTCCAGCTTTTACTGCCACAGCAAAGGTGCCAGCGGGGAAAAGCGATGCTGGTCCTCACTGCCTCCTGGAACCCCTTCAAATGCCCCAGACAATTTGGCCCTCTCTGCTTTCCTGCCGACTCTAGCCTCAAAAGCACCTTTTTTCAGTTTTGGCGCCCTCCGGAGGAAAAAAGACAAACGTCCAGGTTTTGCTGCCACAGCAAAGGTGCCAGCGGGGAAAAGTGATGCTGGTCCTCACTGCCTCCTGGAACCCCTTCAAATGCTCCAGACAATTTGGCCCTCTCTGCTTTCCTGCGGACTCTAGCCTCAAAAGCACTGTTTTTCACTTTCGGCGCTGTTTGGAGCAAAAAAGACAAACGTCCAGCTTTTGCTGCCACAGCAAAGGTGCCACCGGGGAAAAGTGATGCTGGTCCTCACTGCCTCCTGGAACCCCTTCAAATGCCCCAGACAATTTGGCCCTCTCTGCTTTCCTGCGGACTCTAGCCTCAAAAGCACCTTTTTTCACTTTCGGCGCTGTTTGGAGCAAAAAAGACAAACGTCCAGCTTTTGCTGCCACAGCAAAGGTGCCAGCGGGGAAAAGTGATGCTGGTCCTCACTGCCTCCTGGAACCCCTTCAAATGCCCCAGACAATTTGGCCCTCTCTCCTTTCCTGCAAACTCTAGCCTCAAAAGCACCTTTTTTCACTTTCGGCGCTGTTTGGAGCAAAAAAGACAAACGTCCAGGTTTTGCTGCCACAGCAAAGGTGCCAGCGGGGAAAAGTGATGCTGGTCCTCACTGCCTCCTGGAACCCCTTCAAATGCCCCAGACAATTTGGCCCTCTCTGCTTTCCTGCGCACTCTAGCCTCAAAAGCACCTTTTTTCACTTTCGGCACCCTCCGGAGGAAAAAAGACAAACGTCCAGCTTTTGCTGCCACAGCAAAGGTGCCAGCAGGGAAAAGTGATGCTGGTCCTCACTGCCTCCTGGAACCCCTTCAAATGCCCCAGACAATTTGGCCCTCTCTGCTTTCCTGCAGACTCTATCCTCAAAAGCACCTTTTTTCACTTTCGGCACCCTCCGGAGGAAAAAAGAAAAACGTCCAGCTTTTGCTGCCACAGCAAAGGTGCCAGCGGGGAAAAGTGATGCTGGTCCTCACTGCCTCCTGGAACCCCTTCAAATGCCCCAGACAATTTGGCCCTCTCTGCTTTCCTGCGCACTCTAGCCTCAAAAGCACCTTTTTTCAGTTTTGGCGCCCTCGCGAGGAAAAAAGATAAACGTCCAGCTGTTGCTGCCACAGCAAAGGTGCCAGCGGGGAAAAGTGATGCTGGTCCTCACTGCCTCCTGGAACCCCTTCAAATGCCCCAGACAATTTGGCCCTCTCTGCTTTCCTGCAGACTCTAGTCTCAAAAGCACCTTTTTTCACTTTCGGCGCTGTTTGGAGCAAAAAAGAAAAACGTCCATGTTTTGCTGCCACAGCAAAGGTGCCAGCGGGGAAAAGTGATGCTGGTCCTCACTGCCTCCTGGAACCCTTTCAAATGCCCCAGACAATTTGGCCCTCTCTGCTTTCCTGCAGACTCTAGTCTCAAAAGCACCTTTTTTCACTTTCGGCGCTGTTTGGAGCAAAAAAGACAAACGTCCAGCTTTTGCTGCCACAACAAAGGTGCCAGCGGGGAAAAGTGATGCTGGTCCTCACTGCCTCCTGGAACCCCTTCAAATGCCCCAGACAATTTGGCCCTCTCTGCTTTCCTGCGGACTCTAGCCTCAAAAGCACCTTTTTTCACTTTCGGCGCTGTTTGGAGCAAAAAAGACAAACGTCCAGCTTTTGCTGCCACAGCAAAGGTGCCAGCGAGGAAAAGTGATGCTGGTCCTCACTGCCTCCTGGAACCCCTTCAAATGCCCCAGACAATTTGGCCCTCTCTGCTTTCCTGCGGACTCTAGCCTCAAAAGCACCTTTTTTCACTTTCGGCACTGTTTGGAGCAAAAAAGACAAACGTCCAGCTTTTACTGCCACAGCAAAGGTGCCAGCGGGGAAAAGCGATGCTGGTCCTCACTGCCTCCTGGAACCCCTTCAAATGCCCCAGACAATTTGGCCCTCTCTGCTTTCCTGCCGACTCTAGCCTCAAAAGCACCTTTTTTCAGTTTTGGCGCCCTCCGGAGGAAAAAAGACAAACGTCCAGGTTTTGCTGCCACAGCAAAGGTGCCAGCGGGGAAAAGTGATGCTGGTCCTCACTGCCTCCTGGAACCCCTTCAAATGCTCCAGACAATTTGGCCCTCTCTGCTTTCCTGCGGACTCTAGCCTCAAAAGCACTGTTTTTCACTTTCGGCGCTGTTTGGAGCAAAAAAGACAAACGTCCAGCTTTTGCTGCCACAGCAAAGGTGCCACCGGGGAAAAGTGATGCTGGTCCTCACTGCCTCCTGGAACCCCTTCAAATGCCCCAGACAATTTGGCCCTCTCTGCTTTCCTGCGGACTCTAGCCTCAAAAGCACCTTTTTTCACTTTCGGCGCTGTTTGGAGCAAAAAAGACAAACGTCCAGCTTTTGCTGCCACAGCAAAGGTGCCAGCGGGGAAAAGTGATGCTGGTCCTCACTGCCTCCTGGAACCCCTTCAAATGCCCCAGACAATTTGGCCCTCTCTCCTTTCCTGCAAACTCTAGCCTCAAAAGCACCTTTTTTCACTTTCGGCGCTGTTTGGAGCAAAAAAGACAAACGTCCAGGTTTTGCTGCCACAGCAAAGGTGCCAGCGGGGAAAAGTGATGCTGGTCCTCACTGCCTCCTGGAACCCCTTCAAATGCCCCAGACAATTTGGCCCTCTCTGCTTTCCTGCGCACTCTAGCCTCAAAAGCACCTTTTTTCACTTTCGGCACCCTCCGGAGGAAAAAAGACAAACGTCCAGCTTTTGCTGCCACAGCAAAGGTGCCAGCAGGGAAAAGTGATGCTGGTCCTCACTGCCTCCTGGAACCCCTTCAAATGCCCCAGACAATTTGGCCCTCTCTGCTTTCCTGCAGACTCTATCCTCAAAAGCACCTTTTTTCACTTTCGGCACCCTCCGGAGGAAAAAAGAAAAACGTCCAGCTTTTGCTGCCACAGCAAAGGTGCCAGCGGGGAAAAGTGATGCTGGTCCTCACTGCCTCCTGGAACCCCTTCAAATGCCCCAGACAATTTGGCCCTCTCTGCTTTCCTGCGCACTCTAGCCTCAAAAGCACCTTTTTTCAGTTTTGGCGCCCTCGCGAGGAAAAAAGATAAACGTCCAGCTGTTGCTGCCACAGCAAAGGTGCCAGCGGGGAAAAGTGATGCTGGTCCTCACTGCCTCCTGGAACCCCTTCAAATGCCCCAGACAATTTGGCCCTCTCTGCTTTCCTGCAGACTCTAGTCTCAAAAGCACCTTTTTTCACTTTCGGCGCTGTTTGGAGCAAAAAAGAAAAACGTCCATGTTTTGCTGCCACAGCAAAGGTGCCAGCGGGGAAAAGTGATGCTGGTCCTCACTGCCTCCTGGAACCCTTTCAAATGCCCCAGACAATTTGGCCCTCTCTGCTTTCCTGCAGACTCTAGTCTCAAAAGCACCTTTTTTCACTTTCGGCGCTGTTTGGAGCAAAAAAGACAAACGTCCAGCTTTTGCTGCCACAACAAAGGTGCCAGCGGGGAAAAGTGATGCTGGTCCTCACTGCCTCCTGGAACCCCTTCAAATGCCCCAGACAATTTGGCCCTCTCTGCTTTCCTGCGGACTCTAGCCTCAAAAGCACCTTTTTTCACTTTCGGCGCTGTTTGGAGCAAAAAAGACAAACGTCCAGCTTTTGCTGCCACAGCAAAGGTGCCAGCGAGGAAAAGTGATGCTGGTCCTCACTGCCTCCTGGAACCCCTTCAAATGCCCCAGACAATTTGGCCCTCTCTGCTTTCCTGCGGACTCTAGCCTCAAAAGCAGCTTTTTTCACTTTCGGCGCTGTTTGGAGCAAAAAAGACAAATGTCCAGCTTTTGCTGCCACAGCAAAGGTGCCAGCGGGGAAAAGTGATGCTGGTCCTCACTGCCTCCTGGAACCCCATCAAATGCCCTCGGCAATTTGGCCCTCTCTGCTTTCCTGCGCACTCTAGCCTCAAAAGCACCGTTTTTCACTTTCAACGCTGTTTGGAGCAAAAAAGACAAACGTCCAGGTTTTGCTGCCACAGCAAAGGTGCCAGCGGGGAAAAGTGATGCTGGTCCTCACTGCCTCCTGGAATCCCTTCAAACGCCCCAGACAATTTGGCCCTCTCTGCTTTCCTGCGGACTCTAGCCTCAAAAGCACCGTTTTTCACTTTCGGCGCTGTTTGGAGCAAAAAAGACAAACGTCCAGCTTTTGCTGCCACAGCAAAGGTGCCAGCGGGGAAAAGTGATGCTGGTCCTCACTGCCTCCTGGAACCCCTTCAAATGCCCCAGACAATTTGGCCCTCTCTGCTTTCCTGCAAACTCTAGCCTCAAAAGCACCTTTTTTCACTTTCGGCGCTGTGTGGAGCAAAAAAGACAAACGTCCAGCTTTTGCTGCCACAGCAAAGGTGCCAGCGGGGAAAAGTGATGCTGGTCCTCACTGCCTCCCGGAACCCCTTCAAATGCCCCAGACAATTTGGCCCTCTCTGCTTTCCTGCGGACTCTAGCCTCAAAAGCAGCTTTTTTCACTTTCGGCGCTGTTTGGAGCAAAAAAGACAAACGTCCAGCTTTTGCTGCCACAGCAAAGGTGCCAGCGGGGAAAAGTGATGCTGGTCCTCACTGCCTCCTGGAACCCCTTCAAATGCCCCAGACAATTTGGCCCTCTCTGCTTTCCTGCGCACTCTAGCCTCAAAAGCACCTTTTTTCACTTTCGGCGCCCTCCGGAGGAAAAAAGACAAACGTCCAGCTTTTGCTGCCACAGCAAAGGTGCCAGCGGGGAAAAGTGATGCTGGTCCTCACTGCCTCCTGGAACCCTTTCAAATGCCCCAGACAATTTGGCCCTCTCTGCTTTCCTGCAGACTCTAGTCTCAAAAGCACCTTTTTTCACTTTCGGCGCTGTTTGGAGCAAAAAAGACAAACGTCCAGCTTTTGCTGCCACAACAAAGGTGCCAGCGGGGAAAAGTGATGCTGGTCCTCACTGCCTCCTGGAACCCCTTCAAATGCCCCAGACAATTTGGCCCTCTCTGCTTTCCTGCGGACTCTAGCCTCAAAAGCACCTTTTTTCACTTTCGGCGCTGTTTGGAGCAAAAAAGACAAACGTCCAGCTTTTGCTGCCACAGCAAAGGTGCCAGCGAGGAAAAGTGATGCTGGTCCTCACTGCCTCCTGGAACACCTTCAAATGCCCCAGACAATTTGGCCCTCTCTGCTTTCCTGCGGACTCTAGCCTCAAAAGCACCTTTTTTCACTTTCGGCGCTGTTTGGAGCAAAAAAGACAAATGTCCAGCTTTTGCTGCCACAGCAAAGGTGCCAGCGGGGAAAAGTGATGCTGGTCCTCACTGCCTCCTGGAACCCCATCAAATGCCCTCGGCAATTTGGCCCTCTCTGCTTTCCTGCGCACTCTAGCCTCAAAAGCACCGTTTTTCACTTTCAACGCTGTTTGGAGCAAAAAAGACAAACGTCCAGGTTTTGCTGCCACAGCAAAGGTGCCAGCGGGGAAAAGTGATGCTGGTCCTCACTGCCTCCTGGAATCCCTTCAAACGCCCCAGACAATTTGGCCCTCTCTGCTTTCCTGCGGACTCTAGCCTCAAAAGCACCGTTTTTCACTTTCGGTGCTGTTTGGAGCAAAAAAGACAAACGTCCAGCTTTTGCTGCCACAGCAAAGGTGCCAGCGGGGAAAAGTGATGCTGGTCCTCACTGCCTCCTGGAACCCCTTCAAATGCCCCAGACAATTTGGCCCTCTCTGCTTTCCTGCAAACTCTAGCCTCAAAAGCACCTTTTTTCACTTTCGGCGCTGTGTGGAGCAAAAAAGACAAACGTCCAGCTTTTGCTGCCACAGCAAAGGTGCCAGCGGGGAAAAGTGATGCTGGTCCTCACTGCCTCCCGGAACCCCTTCAAATGCCCCAGACAATTTGGCCCTCTCTGCTTTCCTGCGGACTCTAGCCTCAAAAGCAGCTTTTTTCACTTTCGGCGCTGTTTGGAGCAAAAAAGACAAACGTCCAGCTTTTGCTGCCACAGCAAAGGTGCCAGCGGGGAAAAGTGATGCTGGTCCTCACTGCCTCCTGGAACCCCTTCAAATGCCCCAGACAATTTGGCCCTCTCTGCTTTCCTGCGCACTCTAGCCTCAAAAGCACCTTTTTTCACTTTTGGCGCCCTCCGGAGCAAAAAAGACAAACGTCCAGCTTTTGCTGCCACAGCGAAGGTGCCAGCGGGGAAAAGTGATACTGGTCCTCAATGCCTCCTGAAACTCCTTCAAATGCCCCACACAATTTGGCCCTCTCTGCTTTCCTGCGGACTCTAGCCTCAAAAGCACCTTTTTTCACTTTCGGTACCCTCCGGAGGAAAAAAGACAAACGTCCAGCTTTTGCTGCCACAGCAAAGGTGCCAGCGGGGAAAAGTGATGCTGGTCCTCACTGCCTCCTGGAACCCCTTCAAATGCCCCAGACAATTTGGCCCTCTCTGCTTTCCTGCGGACTCTAGCCTCAAAAGCACCTTTTTTCACTTTCGGCGCTGTGTGGAGCAAAAAAGACAAACGTCCAGCTTTTGCTGCCACAGCAAACGTGCCAGCGGGGAAAAGGGATGCTGGTCTTCACTGCCTCCTGGAACCCCTTCAAATGCCCCAGACAATTTGGCCCTCTCTGCTTTCCTGCGGACTCTAGCCTCAAAAGCACCTTTTTTCACTTTCGGCGTTGTTTGCAGCAAAAAAGACAAACGTCCAGCTTTTGCTGCCACAGCAAAGGTGCCAGCGGGGAAAAGTGATGCTGGTCCTCACTGCCTCCTGGAACCCCTTCAAATGCCCCAGACAATTTGGCCCTCTCTGCTTTCCTGCGGACTCTAGCCTCAAAAGCACCTTTTTTCACTTTCGGCGCTGTGTGGTGCAAAAAAGACAAACGTCCAGCTTTTGCTGCCACAGCAAAGGTGCCAGCGGGGAAAAGTGATGCTGGTCCTCACTGCCTCCTGGAACCCCTTCAAATGCCCCAGACAATTTGGCCCTCTCTGCTTTCCTGCGGACTCTAGCCTCAAAAGCAGCTTTTTTCACTTTCGGCGCTGTTTGGAGCAAAAAAGACAAACGTCCAGCTTTTGCTGCCACAGCAAAGGTGCCAGCGGGGAAAAGTGATGCTAGTCCTCACTGTCTCCTGGAACCCCTTCAAATGCCCCAGACAATTTGGCCCTCTCTGCTTTCCTGCGGACTCTAGCCTCAAAAGCAGCTTTTTTCACTTTCGGCGCTGTTTGGAGCAAAAAAGACAAACGTCCAGCTTTTGCTGCCACAGCAAAGGTGCCAGCGGGGAAAAGTGATGCTAGTCCTCACTGCCTCCTGGAACCCCTTCAAATGCCCCAGACAATTTGGCCCTCTAAGCTTTCCTGCGGACTCTAGCCTCAAAAGCACCTTTTTTCACTTTCGGCACCCTCCGGAGGAAAAAAGAAAAACGTCCAGGTTTTGCTGCCACAGCAAAGGTGCCAGCGGGGAAAAGTGATGCTGGTCCTCACTGCCTCCTGGAACCCCTTCAAATGCCCCAGACAATTTGGCCCTCTAAGCTTTCCTGCGGACTCTAGCCTCAAAAGCACCTTTTTTCACTTTCGGCACCCTCCGGAGGAAAAAAGAAAAACGTCCAGCTTCTGATGCCACAGCAAAGGTGCCAGCAGGGAAAACTGATGCTGGTCCTCACTGCCTCCTGGAACCCCTTCAAATGCCCCAGACAATTTGGCCCTCTCTGCTTTCCTGCGGACTCTAGCCTCAAAAGCACCTTTTTTCACTTTCGGCGCTGTTTGGAGCAAAAAAGACAAACGTCCAGCTTTTGCTGCCACAGCAAAGGTGCCAGCGGGGAAAAGTGATGCTGGTCCTCACTGCCTCCTGGAACCCCTTCAAATGCCCCAGACAATTTGGCCCTCTCTCCTTTCCTGCGGACTCTAGCCTCAAAACCACTTTTTTTCACTTTCGGGGCTGTTTGCAGCAAAAAAGACAAACGTCCAGCTTTTACTGCCACAGCAAAGGTGCCAGCGGGGAAAAGCGATGCTGGTCCTCACTGCCTCCTGGAACCCCTTCAAATGCCCCAGACAATTTGGCCCTCTCTGCTTTCCTGCGCACTCTAGCCTCAAAAGCACCTTTTTTCAGTTTTGGCGCCCTCCGGAGGAAAAAAGACAAACGTCCAGGTTTTGCTGCCACAGCAAAGGTGCCAGCGGGGAAAAGTGATGCTGGTCCTCACTGCCTCCTGGAACCCCTTCAAATGCCCCAGACAATTTGGCCCTCTCTGCTTTCCTGCGGACTCTAGCCTCAAAAGCACTGTTTTTCACTTTCGGCGCTGTTTGGAGCAAAAAAGACAAACGTCCAGCTTTTGCTGCCACAGCAAAGGTGCCAGCGGGGAAAAGTGATGCTGGTCCTCACTGCCTCCTGGAACCCCTTCAAATGCCCCAGACAATTTGGCCCTCTCTGCTTTCCTGCGGACTCTAGCCTCAAAAGCACCTTTTTTCACTTTCGGCGCTGTTTGGAGCAAAAAAGACAAACGTCCAGCTTTTGCTGCCACAACAAAGGTGCCAGCGGGGAAAAGTGATGCTGGTCCTCACTGCCTCCTGGAACCCCTTCAAATGCCCCAGACAATTTGGCCCTCTCTGCTTTCCTGCAGACTCTATCCTCAAAATACCTTTTTTCACTTTCGGCGCCCTCGGGAGAAAAAAAAAAGACAAACGTCCAGGTTTTGCTGCCACAGCAAAGGTGCCAGCGGGGAAAAGTGATGCTGGTCCTCACTGCCTCCTGGAACACCTTCAAATGCCCCAGACAATTTGGCCCTCTCTGCTTTCCTGCAAACTCTATCCTCAAAAGCACCTTTTTTCACTTTCGGCAACCTCCGGAGCAAAAAAGACAAAAATCCAGGTTTTGCTGCCACAGCAAAGGTGCCAGCGGGGAAAAGTGATGCTGGTCCTCACTGCCTCCTGGAACCCCTTCAAATGCCCCAGACAATTTGGCCCTCTCTGCTTTCCTGCAGACTCTAGTCTCAAAAGCACCTTTTTTCACTTTCGGCGCTGTTTGGAGCAAAAAAGACAAACGTCCATGTTTTGCTGCCACAGCAAAGGTGCCAGCGGGGAAAAGTGATGCTGGTCCTCACTGCCTCCTGGAACCCTTTCAAATGCCCCAGACAATTTGGCCCTCTCTGCTTTCCTGCAGACTCTAGCCTCAAAAGCACCGTTTTTCACTTTCGGCGCTGTTTGGAGCAAAAAAGACAAATGTCTAGCTTTTGCTGCCACAGCAAAGGTGCCAGCAGGGAAAAGTGATGCTGGTCCTCACTGCCTCCTGGAACCCCATCAAATGCCCTCGGCAATTTGGCCCTCTCTGCTTTCCTGCGCACTCTAGCCTCAAAAGCACCGTTTTTCACTTTCAACGCTGTTTGGAGCAAAAAAGACAAACGTCCAGCTTTTGCTGCCACAGCAAAGGTTCCAGCGGGGAAAAGTGATGCTGGTCCTCACTGCCTCCTGGAATCCCTTCAAACGCCCCAGACAATTTGGCCCTCTCTGCTTTCCTGCGGACTCTAGCCTCAAAAGCACCGTATTTCACTTTCGGCGCTGTTTGGAGCAAAAAAGACAAACGTCCAGCTTTTGCTGCCACAGCAAAGGTGCCAGCGGGGAAAAGTGATGCTGGTCCTCACTGCCTCCTGGAACCCCTTCAAATGCCCCAGACAATTTGGCCCTCTCTGCTTTCCTGCGCACTCTAGCCTCAAAAGCACCGTTTTTCACTTTCGGCGCTGTTTGGAGCAAAAAAGACAAACGTCCAGCTTTTGCTGCCACAGCAAAGGTGCCAGCGGGGAAAAGTGATGCTGGTCCTCACTGCCTCCTGGAACCCCTTCAAATGCCCCAGACAATTTGGCCCTCTCTGCTTTCCTGCAAACTCTAGCCTCAAAAGTACCTTTTTTCACTTTCGGCGCTGTGTGGAGCAAAAAAGACAAACGTCCAGCTTTTGCTGCCACAGCAAAGGTGCCAGCGGGGAAAAGTGATGCTGGTCCTCACTGCCTCCCGGAACCCCTTCAAGTGCCCCAGACAATTTGGCCCTCTCTGCTTTCCTGCGGACTCTAGCCTCAAAAGCACCTTTTTTCACTTTCGGCGCTGTTTGGAGCAAAAAAGACAAACGTCCAGCTTTTGCTGCCACAGCAAAGGTGCCAGCGGGGAAAAGTGATGCTGGTCCTCACTGCCTCCTGGAACCCCTTCAAATGCCCCAGACAATTTGGCCCTCTCTGCTTTCCTGCGGACTCTAGCCTCAAAAGCACCTTTTTTCACTTTTGGCGCCCTCCGGAGCAAAAAAGACAAACGTCCAGCTTTTGCTGCCACAGCGAAGGTGCCAGCGGGGAAAAGTGATACTGGTCCTCAATGCCTCCTGAAACTCCTTCAAATGCCCCACACAATTTGGCCCTCTCTGCTTTCCTGCGGACTCTAGCCTCAAAAGCACCTTTTTTCACTTTCGGCGCTGTTTGGAGCAAAAAAGACAAACGTCCAGCTTTTGCTGCCACAGCAAACGTGCCAGCGGGGAAAAGTGATGCTGGTCTTCACTGCCTCCTGGAACCCCTTCAAATGCCCCAGACAATTTGGCCCTCTCTGCTTTCCTGCGGACTCTAGCCTCAAAAGCACCTTTTTTCACTTTCGGCGTTGTTTGCAGCAAAAAAGACAAACGTCCAGCTTTTGCTGCCACAGCAAAGGTGCCAGCGGGGAAAAGTGATGCTGGTCCTCACTGCCTCCTGGAACCCCTTCAAATGCCCCAGACAATTTGGCCCTCTCTGCTTTCCTGCGGACTCTATTCTCAAAAGCACCTTTTTTCACTTTCGGCGCCATCCAGAGGAAAAAAGACAAACGTCCAGGTTTTGCTGCCACAGCAAAGGTGCCAGCAGGGAAAAGTGATGCTGGTCCTCACTGCCTCCTGGAACCCCTTCAAATGCCCCAGACAATTTGGCCCTCTCTGCTTTCCTGCGGACTCTAGCCTCAAAAGCACCTTTTTTCACTTTCGGCGCTGTGTGGTGCAAAAAAGACAAACGTCCAGCTTTTGCTGCCACAGCAAAGGTGCCAGCGGGGAAAAGTGATGCTGGTCCTCACTGCCTCCTGGAACCCCTTCAAATGCCCCAGACAATTTGGCCCTCTCTGCTTTCCTGCGGACTCTAGCCTCAAAAGCAGCTTTTTTCACTTTCGGCGCTGTTTGGAGCAAAAAAGACAAACGTCCAACTTTTGCTGCCACAGCAAAGGTGCCAGCGGGGAAAAGTGATGCTGGTCCTCACTGCCTCCTGGAACCCCTTCAAATGCCCCAGACAATTTGGCCCTCTAAGCTTTCCTGCGGACTCTAGCCTCAAAAGCACCTTTTTTCACTTTCGGCACCCTCCGGAGGAAAAAAGAAAAACGTCCAGCTTTTGATGCCACAGCAAAGGTGCCAGCAGGGAAAACTGATGCTGGTCCTCACTGCCTCCTGGAACCCCTTCAAATGCCCCAGACAATTTGGCCCTCTATGCTTTCCTGCGGACTCTAGCCTCAAAAGCACCTTTTTTCACTTTCGGCGCTGTTTGGAGCAAAAAAGACAAACGTCCAGCTTTTGCTGCCACAGCAAAGGTGCCAGCGGGGAAAAGTGATGCTGGTCCTCACTGCCTCCTGGAACCCCTTCAAATGCCCCAGACAATTTGGCCCTCTCTGCTTTCCTGCGCACTCTAGCCTCAAAAGCACCTTTTTTCACTTTTGGCGCCCTCCGGAGCAAAAAAGACAAACGTCCAGCTTTTGCTGCCACAGCGAAGGTGCCAGCGGGGAAAAGTGATACTGGTCCTCAATGCCTCCTGAAACTCCTTCAAATGCCCCACACAATTTGGCCCTCTCTGCTTTCCTGCGGACTCTAGCCTCAAAAGCACCTTTTTTCACTTTCGGCACCCTCCGGAGGAAAAAAGACAAACGTCCAGCTTTTGCTGCCACAGCAAAGGTGCCAGCGGGGAAAAGTGATGCTGGTCCTCACTGCCTCCTGGAACCCCTTCAAATGCCCCAGACAATTTGGCCCTCTCTGCTTTCCTGCGGACTCTGTTCTCAAAAGCACCTTTTTTCACTTTCGGCGCCATCCAGAGGAAAAAAGACAAACGTCCAGCTTTTGCTGCCACAGCAAAGGTGCCAGCGGGGAAAAGTGATGCTGGTCCTCACTGCCTCCTGGAACCCCTTCAAATGCCGCAGACAATTTGGCCCTCTCTGCTTTCCTGCGGACTCTAGCCTCAAAAGCACCTTTTTTCACTTTCGGCGCTGTTTGGAGCAAAAAAGACAAACGTCCAGGTTTTGCTGCCACAGCAAAGGTGCCAGCGGGGAAAAGTGATGCTGGTCCTCACTGCCTCCTGGAACCCCTTCAAATGCCCCAGACAATTTGGCCCTCTCTGCTTTCCTGCGGACTCTAGCCTCAAAAGCAGTTTTTTCACTTTCGGCGCTGTTTGGAGCAAAAAAGACAAACGTCCAACTTTTGCTGCCACAGCAAAGGTGCCAGCGGGGAAAAGTGATGCTAGTCCTCACTGTCTCCTGGAACCCCTTCAAATGCCTCAGACAATTTGGCCCTCTCTGCTTTCCTGCGCACTCTAGCCTCAAAAGCACTGTTTTTCACTTTCGGCACCCTCCGGAGGAAAAAAGACAAACGTCCAGCTTTTGCTGCCACAGCAAAGGTGCCAGCGGGGAAAAGTGATGCTGGTCCTCACTGCCTCCTGGAACCCCTTCAAATGCCCCAGACAATTTGGCCCTCTAAGCTTTCCTGCGGACTCTAGCCTCAAAAGCACCTTTTTTCACTTTCGGCACCCTCCGGAGGAAAAAAGAAAAACGTCCAGCTTTTGATACCACAGCAAAGGTGCCAGCAGGGAAAACTGATGCTGGTCCTCACTGCCTCCTGGAACCCCTTCAAATGCCCCAGACAATTTGGCCCTCTATGCTTTCCTGCGGACTCTAGCCTCAAAAGCACCTTTTTTCACTTTCGGCGCTGTTTGGAGCAAAAAAGACAAACGTCCAGCTTTTGCTGCCACAGCAAAGGTGCCAGCGGGGAAAAGTGATGCTGGTCCTCACTGCCTCCTGGAACCCCTTCAAATGCCCCAGACAATTTGGCCCTCTCTGCTTTCCTGCGGACTCTATTCTCAAAAGCACCTTTTTTCACTTTCGGCGCTGTTTGGAGCAAAAAAGACAAACGTCCAGCTTTTACTGCCACAGCAAAGGTGCCAGCGGGGAAAAGCGATGCTGGTCCTCACTGCCTCCTGGAACCCCTTCAAATGCCCCAGACAATTTGGCCCTCTCTGCTTTCCTGCCGACTCTAGCCTTAAAAGCACCTTTTTTCAGTTTTGGCGCCCTCCGGAGGAAAAAAGACAAACGTCCAGGTTTTGCTGCCACAGCAAAGGTGCCAGCGGGGAAAAGTGATGCTGGTCCTCACTGCCTCCTGGAACCCCTTCAAATGCTCCAGACAATTTGGCCCTCTCTGCTTTCCTGCGGACTCTAGCCTCAAAAGCACTGTTTTTCACTTTCGGCGCTGTTTGGAGCAAAAAAGACAAACGTCCAGCTTTTGCTGCCACAGCAAAGGTTCCAGCGGGGAAAAGTGATGCTGGTCCTCACTGCCTCCTGGAACCCCTTCAAATGCCCCAGACAATTTGGCCCTCTCTGCTTTCCTGCGGACTCTAGCCTCAAAAGCACCTTTTTTCACTTTCGGCGCTGTTTGGAGCAAAAAAGACAAACGTCCAGCTTTTGCTGCCACAGCAAAGGTGCCAGCGGGGAAAAGTGATGCTGGTCCTCACTGCCTCCTGGAACCCCTTCAAATGCCCCAGACAATTTGGCCCTCTCTCCTTTCCTGCGGACTCTAGCCTCAAAAGCACCTTTTTTCAGTTTTGGCGCCCTCCGGAGCAAAAAAGACAAACGTCCAGCTTTTGCTGCCACAGCAAAGGTGCCAGCGGGGAAAAGTGATGCTGGTCCTCACTGCCTCCTGGAACCCCTTCAAATGCTCCAGACAATTTGGCCCTCTCTGCTTTCCTGCGGACTCTAGCCTCAAAAGCACTGTTTTTCACTTTCGGCGCTGTTTGGAGCAAAAAAGACAAACGTCCAGCTTTTGCTGCCACAGCAAAGGTTCCAGCGGGGAAAAGTGATGCTGGTCCTCACTGCCTCCTGGAACCCCTTCAAATGCCCCAGACAATTTGGCCCTCTCTGCTTTCCTGCGGACTCTAGCCTCAAAAGCACCTTTTTTCACTTTCGGCGCTGTTTGGAGCAAAAAAGACAAACGTCCAGCTTTTGCTGCCACAGCAAAGGTGCCAGCGGGGAAAAGTGATGCTGGTCCTCACTGCCTCCTGGAACCCCTTCAAATGCCCCAGACAATTTGGCCCTCTCTCCTTTCCTGCGGACTCTAGCCTCAAAAGCACCTTTTTTCACTTTTGGCGCCCTCCGGAGCAAAAAAGACAAACGTCCAGCTTTTGCTGCCACAGCGAAGGTGCCAGCGGGGAAAAGTGATACTGGTCCTCAATGCCTCCTGGAACCCCTTCAAATGCCCCACACAATTTGGCCCTCTCTGCTTTCCTGCGGACTCTAGCCTCAAAAGCACCTTTTTTCACTTTCGGCACCCTCCGGAGGAAAAAAGACAAACGTCCAGCTTTTGCTGCCACAGCAAAGGTGCCAGCGGGGAAAAGTGATGCTGGTCCTCACTGCCTCCTGGAACCCCTTCAAATGCCCCAGACAATTTGGCCCTCTCTGCTTTCCTGCGGACTCTGTTCTCAAAAGCACCTTTTTTCACTTTCGGCGCCATCCAGAGGAAAAAAGACAAACGTCCAGCTTTTGCTGCCACAGCAAAGGTGCCAGCGGGGAAAAGTGATGCTGGTCCTCACTGCCTCCTGGAACCCCTTCAAATGCCGCAGACAATTTGGCCCTCTCTGCTTTCCTGCGGACTCTAGCCTCAAAAGCACCTTTTTTCACTTTCGGCGCTGTTTGGAGCAAAAAAGACAAACGTCCAGGTTTTGCTGCCACAGCAAAGGTGCCAGCGGGGAAAAGTGATGCTGGTCCTCACTGCCTCCTGGAACCCCTTCAAATGCCCCAGACAATTTGGCCCTCTCTGCTTTCCTGCGGACTCTAGCCTCAAAAGCAGTTTTTTCACTTTCGGCGCTGTTTGGAGCAAAAAAGACAAACGTCCAACTTTTGCTGCCACAGCAAAGGTGCCAGCGGGGAAAAGTGATGCTAGTCCTCACTGTCTCCTGGAACCCCTTCAAATGCCTCAGACAATTTGGCCCTCTCTGCTTTCCTGCGCACTCTAGCCTCAAAAGCACTGTTTTTCACTTTCGGCACCCTCCGGAGGAAAAAAGACAAACGTCCAGCTTTTGCTGCCACAGCAAAGGTGCCAGCGGGGAAAAGTGATGCTGGTCCTCACTGCCTCCTGGAACCCCTTCAAATGCCCCAGACAATTTGGCCCTCTAAGCTTTCCTGCGGACTCTAGCCTCAAAAGCACCTTTTTTCACTTTCGGCACCCTCCGGAGGAAAAAAGAAAAACGTCCAGCTTTTGATACCACAGCAAAGGTGCCAGCAGGGAAAACTGATGCTGGTCCTCACTGCCTCCTGGAACCCCTTCAAATGCCCCAGACAATTTGGCCCTCTATGCTTTCCTGCGGACTCTAGCCTCAAAAGCACCTTTTTTCACTTTCGGCGCTGTTTGGAGCAAAAAAGACAAACGTCCAGCTTTTGCTGCCACAGCAAAGGTGCCAGCGGGGAAAAGTGATGCTGGTCCTCACTGCCTCCTGGAACCCCTTCAAATGCCCCAGACAATTTGGCCCTCTCTGCTTTCCTGCGGACTCTATTCTCAAAAGCACCTTTTTTCACTTTCGGCGCTGTTTGGAGCAAAAAAGACAAACGTCCAGCTTTTACTGCCACAGCAAAGGTGCCAGCGGGGAAAAGCGATGCTGGTCCTCACTGCCTCCTGGAACCCCTTCAAATGCCCCAGACAATTTGGCCCTCTCTGCTTTCCTGCCGACTCTAGCCTTAAAAGCACCTTTTTTCAGTTTTGGCGCCCTCCGGAGGAAAAAAGACAAACGTCCAGGTTTTGCTGCCACAGCAAAGGTGCCAGCGGGGAAAAGTGATGCTGGTCCTCACTGCCTCCTGGAACCCCTTCAAATGCTCCAGACAATTTGGCCCTCTCTGCTTTCCTGCGGACTCTAGCCTCAAAAGCACTGTTTTTCACTTTCGGCGCTGTTTGGAGCAAAAAAGACAAACGTCCAGCTTTTGCTGCCACAGCAAAGGTTCCAGCGGGGAAAAGTGATGCTGGTCCTCACTGCCTCCTGGAACCCCTTCAAATGCCCCAGACAATTTGGCCCTCTCTGCTTTCCTGCGGACTCTAGCCTCAAAAGCACCTTTTTTCACTTTCGGCGCTGTTTGGAGCAAAAAAGACAAACGTCCAGCTTTTGCTGCCACAGCAAAGGTGCCAGCGGGGAAAAGTGATGCTGGTCCTCACTGCCTCCTGGAACCCCTTCAAATGCCCCAGACAATTTGGCCCTCTCTCCTTTCCTGCGGACTCCATCCTCAAAAGCACCTTTTTTCACTTTCGGCGCTGTTTGGAGCAAAAAAGACAAACGTCCAGCTTTTACTGCCACAGCAAAGGTGCCAGCGGGGAAAAGTGATGCTGGTCCTCACTGCCTCCTGGAACCCCTTCAAATGCCCCAGACAATTTGGCCCTCTCTGCTTTCCTGCGCACTCTAGCCTCAAAAGCACCTTTTTTCACTTTCGGCGCCCTCCGGAGGAAAAAAGACAAACGTCCAGCTTTTGCTGCCACAGCAAAGGTGCCAGCGGGGAAAAGTGATGCTGGTCCTCACTGCCTCCTGGAACCCCTTCAAATGCCCCAGACAATTTGGCCCTCTCTGCTTTCCTGCAGACTCTAGCCTCAAAAGCACCTTTTTTCACTTTCGGCACCCTCCGGAGGAAAAAAGACAAACGTCCAGCTTTTGCTGCCACAGCAAAGGTGCCAGCGGGGA
Organism: Vanellus vanellus; assembly: GCF_965231255.1. Taxonomy (NCBI): domain Eukaryota; kingdom Metazoa; phylum Chordata; class Aves; order Charadriiformes; family Charadriidae; genus Vanellus; species Vanellus vanellus. Next base: position 74,608 of record NW_028127072.1, read on the forward strand.
AAAGTGATGCTGGTCCTCACTGCCTCCTGGAACCCCTTCAAATGCCCCAGACAATTTGGCCCTCTAAGCTTTCCTGCGGACTCTAGCCTCAAAAGCACCTTTTTTCACTTTCGGCACCCTCCGGAGGAAAAAAGAAAAACGTCCAGCTTTTGATGCCACAGCAAAGGTGCCAGCAGGGAAAACTGATGCTGGTCCTCACTGCCTCCTGGAACCCCTTCAAATGCCCCAGACAATTTGGCCCTCTATGCTTTCCTGCGGACTCTAGCCTCAAAAGCACCTTTTTTCACTTTCGGCGCTGTTTGGAGCAAAAAAGACAAACGTCCAGCTTTTGCTGCCACAGCAAAGGTGCCAGCGGGGAAAAGTGATGCTGGTCCTCACTGCCTCCTGGAACCCCTTCAAATGCCCCAGACAATTTGGCCCTCTCTGCTTTCCTGCGGACTCTAGCCTCAAAAGCAGCTTTTTTCACTTTCGGCGCTGTTTGGAGCAAAAAAGACAAACGTCCAGCTTTTACTGCCACAGCAAAGGTGCCAGCGGGGAAAAGCGATGCTGGTCCTCACTGCCTCCTGGAACCCCTTCAAATGCCCCAGACAATTTGGCCCTCTCTGCTTTCCTGCCGACTCTAGCCTTAAAAGCACCTTTTTTCAGTTTTGGCGCCCTCCGGAGGAAAAAAGACAAACGTCCAGGTTTTGCTGCCACAGCAAAGGTGCCAGCGGGGAAAAGTGATGCTGGTCCTCACTGCCTCCTGGAACCCCTTCAAATGCTCCAGACAATTTGGCCCTCTCTGCTTTCCTGCGGACTCTAGCCTCAAAAGCACTGTTTTTCACTTTCGGCGCTGTTTGGAGCAAAAAAGACAAACGTCCAGCTTTTGCTGCCACAGCAAAGGTTCCAGCGGGGAAAAGTGATGCTGGTCCTCACTGCCTCCTGGAACCCCTTCAAATGCCCCAGACAATTTGGCCCTCTCTGCTTTCCTGCGGACTCTAGCCTCAAAAGCACCTTTTTTCACTTTTGGCGCTGTTTGGAGCAAAAAAGACAAACGTCCAGCTTTTGCTGCCACAGCAAAGGTGCCAGCGGGGAAAAGTGATGCTGGTCCTCACTGCCTCCTGGAACCCCTTCAAATACCCCAGACAATTTGGCCCTCTCTCCTTTCCTGCGGACTCTAGCCTCAAAAGCACCTTTTTTCACTTTCGGCGCTGTTTGGAGCAAAAAAGACAAACGTCCAGCTTTTACTGCCACAGCAAAGGTGCCAGCGGGGAAAAGTGATGCTGGTCCTCACTGCCTCCTGGAACCCCTTCAAATGCCCCAGACAATTTGGCCCTCTCTGCTTTCCTGCGCACTCTAGCCTCAAAAGCACCTTTTTTCACTTTCGGCACCCTCCGGAGGAAAAAAGACAAACGTCCAGGTTTTGCTGCCACAGCAAAGGTGCCAGCAGGGAAAAGTGATGCTGGTCCTCACTGCCTCCTGGAACCCCTTCAAATGCCCCAGACAATTTGGCCCTCTCTGCTTTCCTGCAGACTCTATCCTCAAAAGCACCTTTTTTCACTTTCGGCACCCTCCGGAGGAAAAAAGAAAAACGTCCAGCTTTTGCTGCCACAGCAAAGGTGCCAGCGGGGAAAAGTGATGCTGGTCCTCACTGCCTCCTGGAACCCCTTCAAATGCCCCAGACAATTTGGCCCTCTCTGCTTTCCTGCGCACTCTAGCCTCAAAAGCACCTTTTTTCAGTTTTGGCGCCCTCGCGAGGAAAAAAGATAAACGTCCAGCTGTTGCTGCCACAGCAAAGGTGCCAGCGGGGAAAAGTGATGCTGGTCCTCACTGCCTCCTGGAACCCCTTCAAATGCCCCAGACAATTTGGCCCTCTCTGCTTTCCTGCAGACTCTAGTCTCAAAAGCACCTTTTTTCACTTTCGGCGCTGTTTGGAGCAAAAAAGAAAAACGTCCATGTTTTGCTGCCACAGCAAAGGTGCCAGCGGGGAAAAGTGATGCTGGTCCTCACTGCCTCCTGGAACCCCTTCAAATGCCCCAGACAATTTGGCCCTCTCTGCTTTCCTGCGGACTCTAGCCTCAAAAGCAGCTTTTTTCACTTTCGGCGCTGTTTGGAGCAAAAAAGACAAACGTCCAGCTTTTGCTGCCACAGCAAAGGTGCCAGCGGGGAAAAGTGATGCTGGTCCTCACTGCCTCCTGGAACACCTTCAAATGCCCCAGACAATTTGGCCCTCTCTGCTTTCCTGCGGACTCTAGCCTCAAAAGCACCTTTTTTCACTTTCGGCGCTGTTTGGAGCAAAAAAGACAAATGTCCAGCTTTTGCTGCCACAGCAAAGGTGCCAGCGGGGAAAAGTGATGCTGGTCCTCACTGCCTCCTGGAACCCCATCAAATGCCCTCGGCAATTTGGCCCTCTCTGCTTTCCTGCGCACTCTAGCCTCAAAAGCACCGTTTTTCACTTTCAACGCTGTTTGGAGCAAAAAAGACAAACGTCCAGCTTTTGCTGCCACAGCAAAGGTGCCAGCGGGGAAAAGTGATGCTGGTCCTCACTGCCTCCTGGAACCCCTTCAAATGCCCCAGACAATTTGGCCCTCTCTGCTTTCCTGCGGACTCTAGCCTCAAAAGCACCGTTTTTCACTTTCGGCGCTGTTTGGAGCAAAAAAGACAAACGTCCAGCTTTTGCTGCCACAGCAAAGGTGCCAGCGGGGAAAAGTGATGCTGGTCCTCACTGCCTCCTGGAACCCCTTCAAATGCCCCAGACAATTTGGCCCTCTCTGCTTTCCTGCAAACTCTAGCCTCAAAAGCACCTTTTTTCACTTTCGGCGCTGTGTGGAGCAAAAAAGACAAACGTCCAGCTTTTACTGCCACAGCAAAGGTGCCAGCGGGGAAAAGTGATGCTGGTCCTCACTGCCTCCCGGAACCCCTTCAAATGCCCCAGACAATTTGGCCCTCTCTGCTTTCCTGCGGACTCTAGCCTCAAAAGCACCTTTTTTCACTTTCGGCGCTGTTTGGAGCAAAAAAGACAAACGTCCAGGTTTTGCTGCCACAGCAAAGGTGCCAGCGGGGAAAAGTGATGCTGGTCCTCACTGCCTCCTGGAACCCCTTCAAATGCCCCAGACAATTTGGCCCTCTCTGCTTTCCTGCGCACTCTAGCCTCAAAAGCACCTTTTTTCACTTTCGGCGCCCTCCGGAGGAAAAAAGACAAACGTCCAGCTTTTGCTGCCACAGCAAAGGTGCCAGCGGGGAAAAGTGATGCTGGTCCTCACTGCCTCCCGGAACCCCTTCAAATGCCCCAGACAATTTGGCCCTCTCTGCTTTCCTGCGGACTCTAGCCTCAAAAGCACCTTTTTTCACTTTCGGCGCTGTTTGGAGCAAAAAAGACAAACGTCCAGGTTTTGCTGCCACAGCAAAGGTGCCAGCGGGGAAAAGTGATGCTGGTCCTCACTGCCTCCTGGAACCCCTTCAAATGCCCCAGACAATTTGGCCCTCTCTGCTTTCCTGCGGACTCTAGCCTCAAAAGCAGCTTTTTTCACTTTCGGCGCTGTTTGGAGCAAAAAAGACAAACGTCCAGCTTTTGCTGCCACAGCAAAGGTGCCAGCGGGGAAAAGTGATGCTAGTCCTCACTGTCTCCTGGAACCCCTTCAAATGCCTCAGACAATTTGGCCCTCTCTGCTTTCCTGCGCACTCTAGCCTCAAAAGCACTGTTTTTCACTTTCGGCGCTGTTTGGAGCAAAAAAGACAAACGTCCAGCTTTTGCTGCCACAGCAAAGGTGCCAGCGGGGAAAAGTGATGCTGGTCCTCACTGCCTCCTGGAACCCCTTCAAATGCCCCAGACAATTTGGCCCTCTCTGCTTTCCTGCGGACTCTAGCCTCAAAAGCACCGTTTTTCACTTTCGGCACCCTCCGGAGGAAAAAAGACAAACGTCCAGCTTTTGCTGCCACAGCAAAGGTGCCAGCGGGGAAAAGTGATGCTGGTCCTCACTGCCTCCTGGAACCCCTTCAAATGCCCCAGACAATTTGGCCCTCTAAGCTTTCCTGCGGACTCTAGCCTCAAAAGCACCTTTTTTCACTTTCAGCGCTGTTTGGAGCAAAAAAGACAAACGTCCAGCTTTTGCTGCCACAGCAAAGGTGCCAGCGGGGAAAAGTGATGCTAGTCCTCACTGCCTCCTGGAACCCCTTCAAATGCCCCAGACAATTTGGCCCTCTATGCTTTCCTGCGGACTCTAGCCTCAAAAGCACCTTTTTTCACTTTCGGCGCTGTTTGGAGCAAAAAAGACAAACGTCCAGCTTTTGCTGCCACAGCAAAGGTGCCAGCGGGGAAAAGTGATGCTGGTCCTCACTGCCTCCTGGAACCCCTTCAAATGCCCCAGACAATTTGGCCCTCTCTGCTTTCCTGCGGACTATAGCCTCAAAAGCACCTTTTTTCACTTTCGGCGCTGTTTGGAGCAAAAAAGACAAACGTCCAGCTTTTACTGCCACAGCAAAGGTGCCAGCGGGGCAAAGCGATGCTGGTCCTCACTGCCTCCTGGAACCCCTTCAAATGCCCCAGACAATTTGGCCCTCTCTGCTTTCCTGCGGACTCTAGCCTCAAAAGCAGCTTTTTTCACTTTCGGCGCTGTTTGGAGCAAAAAAGACAAACGTCCAGCTTTTGCTGCCACAGCAAAGGTGTCAGCGGGGAAAAGTGATGCTGGTCCTCACTGCCTCCTGGAACACCTTCAAATGCCCCAGACAATTTGGCCCTCTCTGCTTTCCTGCGGACTCTAGCCTCAAAAGCACCTTTTTTCACTTTCTGCGCTGTTTGGAGCAAAAAAGACAAATGTCCAGCTTTTGCTGCCACAGCAAAGGTGCCAGCGGGGAAAAGTGATGCTGGTCCTCACTGCCTCCTGGAACCCCATCAAATGCCCTCGGCAATTTGGCCCTCTCTGCTTTCCTGCGCACTCTAGCCTCAAAAGCACCGTTTTTCACTTTCAACGCTGTTTGGAGCAAAAAAGACAAACGTCCAGCTTTTGCTGCCACAGCAAAGGTGCCAGCGGGGAAAAGTGATGCTGGTCCTCACTGCCTCCTGGAATCCCTTCAAACGCCCCAGACAATTTGGCCCTCTCTGCTTTCCTGCGGACTCTAGCCTCAAAAGCACCGTTTTTCACTTTCGGCGCTGTTTGGAGCAAAAAAGACAAACGTCCAGGTTTTGCTGCCACAGCAAAGGTGCCAGCGGGGAAAAGTGATGCTGGTCCTCACTGCCTCCTGGAACCCCTTCAAATGCCCCAGACAATTTGGCCCTCTCTGCTTTTCTGCAGACTCTATCCTCAAAATACCTTTTTTCACTTTCGGCGCCCTCGGGAGAAAAAAAAAAGACAAACGTCCAGCTTTTGCTGCCACAGCAAAGGTGCCAGCGGGGAAAAGTGATGCTGGTCCTCACTGCCTCCTGGAACACCTTCAAATGCCCCAGACAATTTGGCCCTCTCTGCTTTCCTGCGCACTCTAGCCTCAAAAGCACCTTTTTTCAGTTTTGGCGCCCTCTGGAGGAAAAAAGGCAAACGTCCAGCTTTTGCTGCCACAGCAAAGGTGCCAGCGGGGAAAAGTGATGCTGGTCCTCACTGCCTCCTGGAACCCCTTCAAATGCCCCAGACAATTTGGCCCTCTCTGCTTTCCTGCGCACTCTAGCCTCAAAAGCACTGTTTTTCACTTTCGGCGCTGTTTGGAGCAAAAAAGACAAACGTCCAGGTTTTGCTGCCACAGCAAAGGTGCCAGCGGGGAAAAGTGATGCTGGTCCTCACTGCCTCCTGGAACCCCTTCAAATGCCCCAGACAATTTGGCCCTCTCTGCTTTCCTGCAGACTCTAGCCTCAAAAGCACCTTTTTTCACTTTCGGCACCCTCCGGATGAAAAAAGACAAACGTCCAGCTTTTGCTGCCACAGCAAAGGTGCCAGCAGGGAAAAGTGATGCTGGTCCTCACTGCCTCCTGGAACCCCTTCAAATGCCCCAGACAATTTGGCCCTCTCTGCTTTCCTGCAGACTCTATCCTCAAAAGCACCTTTTTTCACTTTCGGCACCCTCCGGAGGAAAAAAGAAAAACGTCCAGCTTTTGCTGCCACAGCAAAGGTGCCAGCGGGGAAAAGTGATGCTGGTCCTCACTGCCTCCTGGAACCCCTTCAAATGCCCCAGACAATTTGGCCCTCTCTGCTTTCCTGCGCACTCTAGCCTCAAAAGCACCTTTTTTCAGTTTTGGCGCCCTCGCGAGGAAAAAAGATAAACGTCCAGCTTTTGCTGCCACAGCAAAGGTGCCAGCGGGGAAAAGTGATGCTGGTCCTCACTGCCTCCTGGAAGCCCTTCAAATGCCCCAGACAATTTGGCCCTCTCTGCTTTCCTGCGCACTCTAGCCTCAAAAGCACCTTTTTTCACTTTCCGCGCTGTTTGAAGCAAAAAAGACAAACGTCCAGCTTTTGCTGCCACAGCAAAGGTGCCAGCAGGGAAAAGTGATGCTGGTCCTCACTGCCTCCTGGAACCCCTTCAAATGCCCCAGACAATTTGGCCCTCTCTGCTTTCCTGCAGACTCTAGCCTCAAAAGCACCGTTTTTCACTTTCGGCGCTGTTTGGAGCAAAAAAGACAAACGTCCAGCTTTTGCTGCCACAACAAAGGTGCCAGCAGGGAAAAGTGATGCTGGTCCTCACTGCCTCCTGGAACCCCTTCAAATGCCCCAGACAATTTGGCCCTCTCTGCTTTCCTGCGCACTCTAGCCTCAAAAGCACCTTTTTTCACTTTCGGCGCTGTTTGGAGCAAAAAAGACAAACGTCCAGCTTTTGCTGCCACAGCAAAGGTGCCAGCGGGGAAAAGTGATGCTGGTCCTCACTGCCTCCTGGAACCCCTTCAAATGCCCCAGACAATTTGGCCCTCTCTGCTTTCCTGCAGACTCTAGTCTCAAAAGCACCTTTTTTCACTTTCGGCGCTGTTTGGAGCAAAAAAGACAAATGTCCAGCTTTTGCTGCCACAGCAAAGGTGCCAGCGGGGAAAAGTGATGCTGGTCCTCACTGCCTCCTGGAACCCCATCAAATGCCTTCAGCAATTTGGCCCTCTCTGCTTTCCTGCGGACTCTAGCCTCAAAAGCACCGTTTTTCACTTTCGGCGCTGTTTGGAGCAAAAAAGACAAACGTCCAGCTTTTGCTGCCACAGCAAAGGTGCCAGCGGGGAAAAGTGATGCTGGTCCTCACTGCCTCCTGGAACCCCTTCAAATGCCCCAGACAATTTGGCCCTCTCTGCTTTCCTGCGGACTCTAACCTCAAAAGCACCTTTTTTCACTTTTGGCGCTGTTTGGAGCAAAAAAGACAAACGTCCAGGTTTTGCTGCCACAGCAAAGGTGCCAGCGGGTAAAAGTGATGCTGGTCCTCACTGCCTCCTGGAACCCCTTCAAATGCCCCAGACAATTTGGCCCTCTCTGCTTTCCTGCAGACTCTAGCCTGAAAAGCACCGTTTTTCACTTTCGGCGCTGTTTGGAGCAAAAAAGACAAACGTCCAGCTTTTGCTGCCACAGCAAAGGTGCCAGCGGGGAAAAGTGATGCTGGTCCTCACTGCCTCCTGGAACCCCTTCAAATGCCCCAGACAATTTGGCCCTCTCTGCTTTCCTGCGGACTCTAGCCTCAAAAGCACTGTTTTTCACTTTCGGCGCTGTTTGGAGCAAAAAAGACAAACGTCCAGCTTTTGCTGCCATAGCAAAGGTGCCAGCGGGGAAAAGTGATGCTGGTCCTCATTGCCTCCTGGAACCCCTTCAAATGCCCCAGACAATTTGGCCCTCTCTGCTTTTCTGCAGACTCTATCCTCAAAACACCTTTTTTCACTTTCGGCGCCCTTGGGAGAAAAAAAAAGACAAACGTCCAGCTTTTGCTGCCACAGCAAAGGTGCCAGCGGGGAAAAGTGATGCTGGTCCTCACTGCCTCCTGGAACCCCTTCAAATGCCCCAGACAATTTGGCCCTCTCTGCTTTCCTGCGCACTCTAGCCTCAAAAGCACTGTTTTTCACTTTCGGCGCTGTTTGGAGCAAAAAAGACAAACGTCCAGCTTTTGCTGCCACAGCAAAGGTGCCAGCGGGGAAAAGTGATGCTGGTCCTCACTGCCTCCTGGAACCCCTTCAAATGCCCCAGACAATTTGGCCCTCTCTGCTTTCCTGCAGACTCTAGCCTCAAAAGCACCTTTTTTCACTTTCGGCACCCTCCGGAGGAAAAAAGACAAACGTCCAGCTTTTGCTGCCACAGCAAAGGTGCCAGCGGGGAAAAGTGATGCTGGTCCTCACTGCCTCCTGGAACCCCTTCAAATGCCCCAGACAATTTGGCCCTCTAAGCTTTCCTGCGGACTCTAGCCTCAAAAGCACCTTTTTTCACTTTCAGCGCTGTTTGGAGCAAAAAAGACAAACGTCCAGCTTTTGCTGCCACAGCAAAGGTGCCAGCGGGGAAAAGTGATGCTAGTCCTCACTGCCTCCTGGAACCCCTTCAAATGCCCCAGACAATTTGGCCCTCTATGCTTTCCTGCAGACTCTAGCCTGAAAAGCACCTTTTTTCACTTTCGGCGCTGTTTGGAGCAAAAAAGACAAACGTCCAGCTTTTGCTGCCACAGCAAAGGTGCCAGCGGGGAAAAGTGATGCTGGTCCTCACTGCCTCCTGGAACCCCTTCAAATGCCCCAGACAATTTGGCCCTCTCTGCTTTCCTGCGGACTATAGCCTCAAAAGCACCTTTTTTCACTTTCGGCGCTGTTTGGAGCAAAAAAGACAAACGTCCAGCTTTTACTGCCACAGCAAAGGTGCCAGCGGGGAAAAGCGATGCTGGTCCTCACTGCCTCCTGGAACCCCTTCAAATGCCCCAGACAATTTGGCCCTCTCTGCTTTCCTGCGCACTCTAGCCTCAAAAGCACCTTTTTTCAGTTTTGGCGCCCTCCGGAGGAAAAAAGACAAACGTCCAGGTTTTGCTGCCACAGCAAAGGTGCCAGCGGGGAAAAGTGATGCTGGTCCTCACTGCCTCCTGGAACCCCTTCAAATGCCCCAGACAATTTGGCCCTCTCTGCTTTCCTGCGGACTCTAGCCTCAAAAGCACCTTTTTTCACTTTCGGCGCTGTTTGGAGCAAAAAAGACAAACGTCCAGCTTTTGCTGCCACAGCAAAGGTGCCAGCGGGGAAAAGTGATGCTGGTCCTCACTGCCTCCTGGAACCCCTTCAAATGCCCCAGACAATTTGGCCCTCTCTCCTTTCCTGCGGACTCTAGCCTCAAAAGCACCTTTTTTCACTTTCGGCGCTGTTTGGAGCAAAAAAGACAAACGTCCAGCTTTTACTGCCACAGCAAAGGTGCCAGCGGGGAAAAGTGATGCTGGTCCTCACTGCCTCCTGGAACCCCTTCAAATGCCCCAGACAATTTGGCCCTCTCTGCTTTCCTGCAGACTCTAGCCTCAAAAGCAGCTTTTTTCACTTTCGGCGCTGTTTGGAGCAAAAAAGACAAACGTCCAGGTTTTGCTGCCACAGCAAAGGTGCCAGCAGGGAAAAGTGATGCTGGTCCTCACTGCCTCCTGGAACCCCTTCAAATGCCCCAGACAATTTGGCCCTCTCTGCTTTCCTGCAGACTCTATCCTCAAAAGCACCTTTTTTCACTTTCGGCACCCTCCGGAGGAAAAAAGAAAAACGTCCAGCTTTTGCTGCCACAGCAAAGGTGCCAGCGGGGAAAAGTGATGCTGGTCCTCACTGCCTCCTGGAACCCCTTCAAATGCCCCAGACAATTTGGCCCTCTCTGCTTTCCTGCGCACTCTAGCCTCAAAAGCACCTTTTTTCAGTTTTGGCGCCCTCGCGAGGAAAAAAGATAAACGTCCAGCTGTTGCTTCCACAGCAAAGGTGCCAGCGGGGAAAAGTGATGCTGGTCCTCACTGCCTCCTGGAACCCCTTCAAATGCCCCAGACAATTTGGCCCTCTCTGCTTTCCTGCAGACTCTATCCTCAAAAGCACCTTTTTTCACTTTCGGCGCTGTTTGGAGCAAAAAAGACAAACGTCCAGCTTTTGCTGCCACAACAAAGGTGCCACCGGGGAAAAGTGATGCTGGTCCTCACTGCCTCCTGGAACCCCTTCAAATGCCCCAGACAATTTGGCCCTCTCTGCTTTCCTGCGGACTCTAGCCTCAAAAGCACCTTTTTTCAATTTCGGCGCTGTTTGGAGCAAAAAAGACAAACGTCCAGCTTTTGCTGCCACAGCAAAGGTGTCAGCGGGGAAAAGTGATGCTGGTCCTCACTGCCTCCTGGAACCCCTTCAAATGCCCCAGACAATTTGGCCCTCTCTGCTTTCCTGCGGACTCTAGCCTCAAAAGCACCTTTTTTCACTTTCCGCGCTGTTTGAAGCAAAAAAGACAAACGTCCAGGTTTTGCTGCCACAGCAAAGGTGCCAGCAGGGAAAAGTGATGCTGGTCCTCACTGCCTCCTGGAACCCTTTCAAATGCCCCAGACAATTTGGCCCTCTCTGCTTTCCTGCAGACTCTAGCCTCAAAAGCACCGTTTTTCACTTTCGGCGCTGTTTGGAGCAAAAAAGACAAACGTCCAGCTTTTGCTGCCACAACAAAGGTGCCAGCAGGGAAAAGTGATGCTGGTCCTCACTGCCTCCTGGAACCCCTTCAAATGCCCCAGACAATTTGGCCCTCTCTGCTTTCCTGCGCACTCTAGCCTCAAAAGCACCGTTTTTCACTTTCGGCGCTGTTTGGAGCAAAAAAGACAAACGTCCAGCTTTTGCTGCCAGAGCAAAGGTGCCAGCGGGGAAAAGTGATGCTGGTCCTCACTGCCTCCTGGAACCCCTTCAAATGCCCCAGACAATTTGGCCCTCTCTGCTTTCCTGCGGACTCTAACCTCAAAAGCACCTTTTTTCACTTTTGGCGCTGTTTGGAGCAAAAAAGACAAACGTCCAGGTTTTGCTGCCACAGCAAAGGTGCCAGCGGGTAAAAGTGATGCTGGTCCTCACTGCCTCCTGGAACCCCTTCAAATGCCCCAGACAATTTGGCCCTCTCTGCTTTCCTGCAGACTCTAGCCTGAAAAGCACCGTTTTTCACTTTCGGCGCTGTTTGGAGCAAAAAAGACAAACGTCCAGCTTTTGCTGCCACAGCAAAGGTGCCAGCGGGGAAAAGTGATGCTGGTCCTCACTGCCTCCTGGAACCCCTTCAAATGCCCCAGACAATTTGGCCCTCTCTGCTTTCCTGCGGACTCTAGCCTCAAAAGCACTGTTTTTCACTTTCGGCGCTGTTTGGAGCAAAAAAGACAAACGTCCAGCTTTTGCTGCCATAGCAAAGGTGCCAGCGGGGAAAAGTGATGCTGGTCCTCATTGCCTCCTGGAACCCCTTCAAATGCCCCAGACAATTTGGCCCTCTCTGCTTTTCTGCAGACTCTATCCTCAAAACACCTTTTTTCACTTTCGGCGCCCTTGGGAGAAAAAAAAAGACAAACGTCCAGGTTTTGCTGCCACAGCAAAGGTGCCAGCGGGGAAAAGTGATGCTGGTCCTCACTGCCTCCTGGAACCCCTTCAAATGCCCCAGACAATTTGGCCCTCTCTCCTTTCCTGCGGACTCTAGCCTCAAAAGAACCTTTTTTCACATTCGGCACCCTCCGGAGGAAAAAATACAAACGTCCAGCTTTTGCTTCCACAGCAAAGGTGCCAGCGGGGAAAAGTGATGCTGGTCCTCACTGCCTCCTGGAACCCCTTCAAATGCCCCAGACAATTTGGCCCTCTCTGCTTTCCTGCTAACTCTAGCCTCAAAAGCACCGTTTTTCACTTTCGGCGCTGTTTGGAGCAAAAAAGACAAACGTCCAGCTTTTGCTGCCAAAACAAAGGTGCCAGCGGGGAAAAGTGATGCTGGTCCTCACTGCCTCCTGGAACCCCTTCAAATGCCCCAGACAATTTGGCCCTCTCTGCTTTCCTGCGCACTCTAGCCTCAAAAGCACCTTTTTTCACTTTCGGCGCTGTTTGGAGCAAAAAAGACAAACGTCCAGCTTTTGCTACCACAGCAAAGGTGCCAGCGGGGAAAAGTGATGCTGGTCCTCACTGCCTCCTGGAACCCCATCAAATGCCCTCGGCAATTTGGCCCTCTCTGCTTTCCTGCGGACTCTAGCCTCAAAAGCAGCTTTTTTCACTTTCAACGCTGTTTGGAGCAAAAAAGACAAACGTCCAGCTTTTGCTGCCACAGCAAAGGTGCCAGCGGGGAAAAGTGATGCTGGTCCTCACTGCCTCCCGGAACCCCTTCAAATGCCCCAGACAATTTGGCCCTCTCTGCTTTCCTGCGGACTCTAGCCTCAAAAGCACCTTTTTTCACTTTCGGCGCTGTGTGGTGCAAAAAAGACAAACGTCCAGGTTTTGCTGCCACAGCAAAGGTGCCAGCGGGGAAAAGTGATGCTGGTCCTCACTGCCTCCTGGAACCCCTTCAAATGCCCCAGACAATTTGGCCCTCTCTGCTTTCCTGCGGACTCTAGCCTCAAAAGCAGCTTTTTTCACTTTCGGCGCTGTTTGGAGCAAAAAAGACAAACGTCCAGCTTTTGCTGCCACAGCAAAGGTGCCAGCGGGGAAAAGTGATGCTAGTCCTCACTGTCTCCTGGAACCCCTTCAAATGCCTCAGACAATTTGGCCCTCTCTGCTTTCCTGCGCACTCTAGCCTCAAAAGCACTGTTTTTCACTTTCGGCGCTGTTTGGAGCAAAAAAGACAAACGTCCAGCTTTTGCTGCCACAGCAAAGGTGCCAGCGGGGAAAAGTGATGCTGGTCCTCACTGCCTCCTGGAACCCCTTCAAATGCCCCAGACAATTTGGCCCTCTCTGCTTTCCTGCAGACTCTAGCCTCAAAAGCACCTTTTTTCACTTTCGGCACCCTCCGGAGGAAAAAAGACAAACGTCCAGCTTTTGCTGCCACAGCAAAGGTGCCAGCGGGGAAAAGTGATGCTGGTCCTCACTGCCTCCTGGAACCCCTTCAAATGCCCCAGACAATTTGGCCCTCTCTGCTTTCCTGCGGACTCTAGCCTCAAAAGCACCTTTTTTCACTTTCGGCGCTGTTTGGAGCAAAAAAGACAAACGTCCAGCTTTTGCTGCCACAGCAAAGGTGCCAGCGGGGAAAAGTGATGCTGGTCCTCACTGCCTCCTGGAACCCCTTCAAATGCCCCAGACAATTTGGCCCTCTCTCCTTTCCTGCGGACTCTAGCCTCAAAAGCACCTTTTTTCACTTTCGGCGCTGTTTGGAGCAAAAAAGACAAACGTCCAGCTTTTACTGCCACAGCAAAGGTGCCAGCGGGGAAAAGTGATGCTGGTCCTCACTGCCTCCTGGAACCCCTTCAAATGCCCCAGACAATTTGGCCCTCTCTGCTTTCCTGCAGACTCTAGCCTCAAAAGCACCTTTTTTCACTTTCGGCGCTGTTTGGAGCAAAAAAGACAAACGTCCAGGTTTTGCTGCCACAGCAAAGGTGCCAGCAGGGAAAAGTGATGCTGGTCCTCACTGCCTCCTGGAACCCCTTCAAATGCCCCAGACAATTTGGCCCTCTCTGCTTTCCTGCAGACTCTATCCTCAAAAGCACCTTTTTTCACTTTCGGCACCCTCCGGAGGAAAAAAGAAAAACGTCCAGCTTTTGCTGCCACAGCAAAGGTGCCAGCGGGGAAAAGTGATGCTGGTCCTCACTGCCTCCTGGAACCCCTTCAAATGCCCCAGACAATTTGGCCCTCTCTGCTTTCCTGCGCACTCTAGCCTCAAAAGCACCTTTTTTCAGTTTTGGCGCCCTCGCGAGGAAAAAAGATAAACGTCCAGCTGTTGCTTCCACAGCAAAGGTGCCAGCGGGGAAAAGTGATGCTGGTCCTCACTGCCTCCTGGAACCCCTTCAAATGCCCCAGACAATTTGGCCCTCTCTGCTTTCCTGCAGACTCTATCCTCAAAAGCACCGTTTTTCACTTTCGGCGCTGTTTGGAGCAAAAAAGACAAACGTCCAGCTTTTGCTGCCACAACAAAGGTGCCACCGGGGAAAAGTGATGCTGGTCCTCACTGCCTCCTGGAACCCCTTCAAATGCCCCAGACAATTTGGCCCTCTCTGCTTTCCTGCGGACTCTAGCCTCAAAAGCACCTTTTTTCACTTTCGGCGCTGTTTGGAGCAAAAAAGACAAACGTCCAGCTTTTGCTGCCACAGCAAAGGTGTCAGCGGGGAAAAGTGATGCTGGTCCTCACTGCCTCCTGGAACACCTTCAAATGCCCCAGACAATTTGGCCCTCTCTGCTTTCCTGCGGACTATAGCCTCAAAAGCACCTTTTTTCACTTTCTGCGCTGTTTGGAGCAAAAAAGACAAATGTCCAGCTTTTGCTGCCACAGCAAAGGTGCCAGCGGGGAAAAGTGATGCTGGTCCTCACTGCCTCCTGGAACCCCATCAAATGCCCTCGGCAATTTGGCCCTCTCTGCTTTCCTGCGCACTCTAGCCTCAAAAGCACCGTTTTTCACTTTCAACGCTGTTTGGAGCAAAAAAGACAAACGTCCAGCTTTTGCTGCCACAGCAAAGGTGCCAGCGGGGAAAAGTGATGCTGGTCCTCACTGCCTCCTGGAATCCCTTCAAACGCCCCAGACAATTTGGCCCTCTCTGCTTTCCTGCGGACTCTAGCCTCAAAAGCACCTTTTTTCACTTTCGGCGCTGTTTGGAGCAAAAAAGACAAACGTCCAGCTTTTGCTGCCACAGCAAAGGTGCCAGCGGGGAAAAGTGATGCTGGTCCTCACTGCCTCCTGGAACCCCTTCAAATGCCCCAGACAATTTGGCCCTCTCTCCTTTCCTGCGGACTCTAGCCTCAAAAGCACCTTTTTTCAGTTTTGGCGCCCTCCGGAGGAAAAAAGACAAACGTCCAGCTTTTGCTGCCACAGCAAAGGTGCCAGCGGGGAAAAGTGATGCTGGTCCTCACTGCCTCCTGGAACCCCTTCAAATGCCCCAGACAATTTGGCCCTCTCTGCTTTCCTGCGGACTCTAGCCTCAAAAGCACTGTTTTTCACTTTCGGCGCTGTTTGGAGCAAAAAAGACAAACGTCCAGCTTTTGCTGCCCCAGAAAAGGTGCTACCGGGGAAAAGTGATGCTGGTCCTCACTGCCTCCTGGAACCCCTTCAAATGCCCCAGACAATTTGGCCCTCTCTGCTTTTCTGCAGACTCTATCCTCAAAATACCTTTTTTCACTTTCGGCGCCCTCGGGAGAAAAAAAAAAGACAAACGTCCAGCTTTTGCTGCCACAGCAAAGGTGCCAGCGGGGAAAAGTGATGCTGGTCCTCACTGCCTCCTGGAACACCTTCAAATGCCCCAGACAATTTGGCCCTCTCTGCTTTCCTGCTAACTCTAGCCTCAAAAGCACCTTTTTTCACTTTCGGCGCTGTTTGGAGCAAAAAAGACAAATGTCCAGCTTTTGCTGCCACAGCAAAGGTGCCAGCGGGGAAAAGTGATGCTGGTCCTCACTGCCTCCTGGAACCCCATCAAATGCCCTCGGCAATTTGGCCCTCTCTGCTTTCCTGCGCACTCTAGCCTCAAAAGCACCTTTTTTCACTTTCAACGCTGTTTGGAGCAAAAAAGACAAACGTCCAGGTTTTGCTGCCACAGCAAAGGTGCCAGCGGGGAAAAGTGATGCTGGTCCTCACTGCCTCCTGGAACCCCTTCAAATGCCCCAGACAATTTGGCCCTCTCTCCTTTCCTGCGGACTCTAGCCTCAAAAGCACCTTTTTTCACTTTCGGCGCTGTTTGGAGCAAAAAAGACAAACGTCCAGCTTTTACTGCCACAGCAAAGGTGCCAGCGGGGAAAAGCGATGCTGGTCCTCACTGCCTCCTGGAACCCCTTCAAATGCCCCAGACAATTTGGCCCTCTCTGCTTTCCTGCGCACTCTAGCCTCAAAAGCACCTTTTTTCAGTTTTGGCGCCCTCTGGAGGAAAAAAGGCAAACGTCCAGCTTTTGCTGCCACAGCAAAGGTGCCAGCGGGGAAAAGTGATGCTGGTCCTCACTGCCTCCTGGAACCCCTTCAAATGCCCCAGACAATTTGGCCCTCTCTGCTTTCCTGCGGACTCTAGCCTCAAAAGCACTGTTTTTCACTTTCGGCGCTGTTTGGAGCAAAAAAGACAAACGTCCAGGTTTTGCTGCCACAGCAAAGGTGCCAGCGGGGAAAAGTGATGCTGGTCCTCACTGCCTCCTGGAACCCCTTCAAATGCCCCAGACAATTTGGCCCTCTCTGCTTTCCTGCAGACTCTAGCCTCAAAAGCACCTTTTTTCACTTTCGGCACCCTCCGGATGAAAAAAGACAAACGTCCAGCTTTTGCTGCCACAGCAAAGGTGCCAGCAGGGAAAAGTGATGCTGGTCCTCACTGCCTCCTGGAACCCCTTCAAATGCCCCAGACAATTTGGCCCTCTCTGCTTTCCTGCAGACTCTATCCTCAAAAGCACCTTTTTTCACTTTCGGCACCCTCCGGAGGAAAAAAGAAAAACGTCCAGCTTTTGCTGCCACAGCAAAGGTGCCAGCGGGGAAAAGTGATGCTGGTCCTCACTGCCTCCTGGAACCCCTTCAAATGCCCCAGACAATTTGGCCCTCTCTGCTTTCCTGCGGACTCTAGCCTCAAAAGCACCTTTTTTCAGTTTTGGCGCCCTCGCGAGGAAAAAAGATAAACGTCCAGCTTTTGCTGCCACAGCAAAGGTGCCAGCGGGGAAAAGTGATGCTGGTCCTCACTGCCTCCTGGAACCCCTTCAAATGCCCCAGACAATTTGGCCCTCTCTGCTTTCCTGCGCACTCTAGCCTCAAAAGCACCTTTTTTCACTTTCCGCGCTGTTTGAAGCAAAAAAGACAAACGTCCAGGTTTTGCTGCCACAGCAAAGGTGCCAGCAGGGAAAAGTGATGCTGGTCCTCACTGCCTCCTGGAACCCTTTCAAATGCCCCAGACAATTTGGCCCTCTCTGCTTTCCTGCAGACTCTAGCCTCAAAAGCACCGTTTTTCACTTTCGGCGCTGTTTGGAGCAAAAAAGACAAACGTCCAGCTTTTGCTGCCACAACAAAGGTGCCAGCAGGGAAAAGTGATGCTGGTCCTCACTGCCTCCTGGAACCCCTTCAAATGCCCCAGACAATTTGGCCCTCTCTGCTTTCCTGCGCACTCTAGCCTCAAAAGCACCTTTTTTCACTTTCGGCGCTGTTTGGAGCAAAAAAGACAAACGTCCAGCTTTTGCTGCCACAGCAAAGGTGCCAGCGGGGAAAAGTGATGCTGGTCCTCACTGCCTCCTGGAACCCCTTCAAATGCCCCAGACAATTTGGCCCTCTCTGCTTTCCTGCAGACTCTAGTCTCAAAAGCACCTTTTTTCACTTTCGGCGCTGTTTGGAGCAAAAAAGACAAATGTCCAGCTTTTGCTGCCACAGCAAAGGTGCCAGCGGGGAAAAGTGATGCTGGTCCTCACTGCCTCCTGGAACCCCATCAAATGCCTTCGGCAATTTGGCCCTCTCTGCTTTCCTGCGGACTCTAGCCTCAAAAGCACCGTTTTTCACTTTCGGCGCTGTTTGGAGCAAAAAAGAAAAACGTCCAGCTTTTGCTGCCAGAGCAAAGGTGCCAGCGGGGAAAAGTGATGCTGGTCCTCACTGCCTCCTGGAACCCCTTCAAATGCCCCAGACAATTTGGCCCTCTCTGCTTTCCTGCGGACTCTAACCTCAAAAGCACCTTTTTTCACTTTTGGCGCTGTTTGGAGCAAAAAAGACAAACGTCCAGCTTTTGCTGCCACAGCAAAGGTGCCAGCGGGTAAAAGTGATGCTGGTCCTCACTGCCTCCTGGAACCCCTTCAAATGCCCCAGACAATTTGGCCCTCTCTGCTTTCCTGCAGACTCTAGCCTGAAAAGCACCGTTTTTCACTTTCGGCGCTGTTTGGAGCAAAAAAGACAAACGTCCAGCTTTTGCTGCCACAGCAAAGGTGCCAGCGGGGAAAAGTGATGCTGGTCCTCACTGCCTCCTGGAACCCCTTCAAATGCCCCAGACAATTTGGCCCTCTCTGCTTTCCTGCGGACTCTAGCCTCAAAAGCACCTTTTTTCACTTTCGGCGCTGTTTGGAGCAAAAAAGACAAACGTCCAGCTTTTGCTGCCATAGCAAAGGTGCCAGCGGGGAAAAGTGATGCTGGTCCTCATTGCCTCCTGGAACCCCTTCAAATGCCCCAGACAATTTGGCCCTCTCTGCTTTTCTGCAGACTCTATCCTCAAAACACCTTTTTTCACTTTCGGCGCCCTTGGGAGAAAAAAAAAGACAAACGTCCAGGTTTTGCTGCCACAGCAAAGGTGCCAGCGGGGAAAAGTGATGCTGGTCCTCACTGCCTCCTGGAACCCCTTCAAATGCCCCAGACAATTTGGCCCTCTCTCCTTTCCTGCGGACTCTAGCCTCAAAAGCACCTTTTTTCACATTCGGCACCCTCCGGAGGAAAAAATACAAACGTCCAGCTTTTGCTGCCACAGCAAAGGTGCCAGCGGGGAAAAGTGATGCTGGTCCTCACTGCCTCCTGGAACCCCTTCAAATGCCCCAGACAATTTGGCCCTCTCTGCTTTCCTGCTAACTCTAGCCTCAAAAGCACCGTTTTTCACTTTCGGCGCTGTTTGGAGCAAAAAAGACAAACGTCCAGGTTTTGCTTCCACAGCAAAGGTGCCAGCGGGGAAAAGTGATGCTGGTCCTCACTGCCTCCTGGAACCCCTTCAAATGCCCCAGACAATTTGGCCCTCTCTGCTTTCCTGCGCACTCTAGCCTCAAAAGCACCTTTTTTCACTTTCGGCGCTGTTTGGAGCAAAAAAGACAAACGTCCAGCTTTTGCTACCACAGCAAAGGTGCCAGCGGGGAAAAGTGATGCTGGTCCTCACTGCCTCCTGGAACCCCATCAAATGCCCTCGGCAATTTGGCCCTCTCTGCTTTCCTGCGCACTCTAGCCTGAAAAGCACCTTTTTTCACTTTCGGCGCTGTTTGGAGCAAAAAAGACAAACGTCCAGCTTTTGCTGCCACAGCAAAGGTGCCAGCGGGGAAAAGTGATGCTGGTCCTCACTGCCTCCTGGAACCCCTTCAAATGCCCCAGACAATTTGGCCCTCTCTGCTTTCCTGCGGACTATAGCCTCAAAAGCACCTTTTTTCACTTTCGGCGCTGTTTGGAGCAAAAAAGACAAACGTCCAGCTTTTACTGCCACAGCAAAGGTGCCAGCGGGGAAAAGCGATGCTGGTCCTCACTGCCTCCTGGAACCCCTTCAAATGCCCCAGACAATTTGGCCCTCTCTGCTTTCCTGCGCACTCTAGCCTCAAAAGCACCTTTTTTCAGTTTTGGCGCCCTCCGGAGGAAAAAAGACAAACGTCCAGGTTTTGCTGCCACAGCAAAGGTGCCAGCGGGGAAAAGTGATGCTGGTCCTCACTGCCTCCTGGAACCCCTTCAAATGCCCCAGACAATTTGGCCCTCTCTGCTTTCCTGCGCACTCTAGCCTCAAAAGCACCTTTTTTCACTTTCGGCGCTGTTTGGAGCAAAAAAGACAAACGTCCAGCTTTTGCTGCCACAGCAAAGGTGCCAGCGGGGAAAAGTGATGCTGGTCCTCACTGCCTCCTGGAACCCCTTCAAATGCCCCAGACAATTTGGCCCTCTCTCCTTTCCTGCGGACTCTAGCCTCAAAAGCACCTTTTTTCACTTTCGGCGCTGTTTGGAGCAAAAAAGACAAACGTCCAGCTTTTACTGCCACAGCAAAGGTGCCAGCGGGGAAAAGTGATGCTGGTCCTCACTGCCTCCTGGAACCCCTTCAAATGCCCCAGACAATTTGGCCCTCTCTGCTTTCCTGCAGACTCTAGCCTCAAAAGCACCTTTTTTCACTTTCGGCGCTGTTTGGAGCAAAAAAGACAAACGTCCAGGTTTTGCTGCCACAGCAAAGGTGCCAGCAGGGAAAAGTGATGCTGGTCCTCACTGCCTCCTGGAACCCCTTCAAATGCCCCAGACAATTTGGCCCTCTCTGCTTTCCTGCAGACTCTATCCTCAAAAGCACCTTTTTTCACTTTCGGCACCCTCCGGAGGAAAAAAGAAAAACGTCCAGCTTTTGCTGCCACAGCAAAGGTGCCAGCGGGGAAAAGTGATGCTGGTCCTCACTGCCTCCTGGAACCCCTTCAAATGCCCCAGACAATTTGGCCCTCTCTGCTTTCCTGCGCACTCTAGCCTCAAAAGCACCTTTTTTTCAGTTTTGGCGCCCTCGCGAGGAAAAAAGATAAACGTCCAGCTGTTGCTTCCACAGCAAAGGTGCCAGCGGGGAAAAGTGATGCTGGTCCTCACTGCCTCCTGGAACCCCTTCAAATGCCCCAGACAATTTGGCCCTCTCTGCTTTCCTGCAGACTCTATCCTCAAAAGCACCGTTTTTCACTTTCGGCGCTGTTTGGAGCAAAAAAGACAAACGTCCAGCTTTTGCTGCCACAACAAAGGTGCCACCGGGGAAAAGTGATGCTGGTCCTCACTGCCTCCTGGAACCCCTTCAAATGCCCCAGACAATTTGGCCCTCTCTGCTTTCCTGCGGACTCTAGCCTCAAAAGCACCTTTTTTCACTTTCGGCGCTGTTTGGAGCAAAAAAGACAAACGTCCAGCTTTTGCTGCCACAGCAAAGGTGTCAGCGGGGAAAAGTGATGCTGGTCCTCACTGCCTCCTGGAACACCTTCAAATGCCCCAGACAATTTGGCCCTCTCTGCTTTCCTGCGGACTATAGCCTCAAAAGCACCTTTTTTCACTTTCTGCGCTGTTTGGAGCAAAAAAGACAAATGTCCAGCTTTTGCTGCCACAGCAAAGGTGCCAGCGGGGAAAAGTGATGCTGGTCCTCACTGCCTCCTGGAACCCCATCAAATGCCCTCGGCAATTTGGCCCTCTCTGCTTTCCTGCGCACTCTAGCCTCAAAAGCACTGTTTTTCAATTTCGGCGCTGTTTGGAGCAAAAAAGACAAACGTCCAGCTTTTGCTGCCCCAGAAAAGGTGCTACCGGGGAAAAGTGATGCTGGTCCTCACTGCCTCCTGGAACCCCTTCAAATGCCCCAGACAATTTGGCCCTCTCTGCTTTTCTGCAGACTCTATCCTCAAAATACCTTTTTTCACTTTCGGCGCCCTCGGGAGAAAAAAAAAAGACAAACGTCCAGCTTTTGCTGCCACAGCAAAGGTGCCAGCGGGGAAAAGTGATGCTGGTCCTCACTGCCTCCTGGAACACCTTCAAATGCCCCAGACAATTTGGCCCTCTCTGCTTTCCTGCTAACTCTAGCCTCAAAAGCACCTTTTTTCACTTTCGGCGCTGTTTGGAGCAAAAAAGACAAATGTCCAGCTTTTGCTGCCACAGCAAAGGTGCCAGCGGGGAAAAGTGATGCTGGTCCTCACTGCCTCCTGGAACCCCATCAAATGCCCTCGGCAATTTGGCCCTCTCTGCTTTCCTGCGCACTCTAGCCTCAAAAGCACCTTTTTTCACTTTCAACGCTGTTTGGAGCAAAAAAGACAAACGTCCAGGTTTTGCTGCCACAGCAAAGGTGCCAGCGGGGAAAAGTGATGCTGGTCCTCACTGCCTCCTGGAACCCCTTCAAATGCCCCAGACAATTTGGCCCTCTCTGCTTTCCTGCGGACTCTAACCTCAAAAGCACCTTTTTTCAGTTTTGGCGCCCTCTGGAGGAAAAAAGGCAAACGTCCAGCTTTTGCTGCCAGAGCAAAGGTGCCAGCGGGGAAAAGTGATGCTGGTCCTCACTGCCTCCTGGAACCCCTTCAAATGCCCCAGACAATTTGGCCCTCTCTGCTTTCCTGCGGACTCTAGCCTCAAAAGCACTGTTTTTCACTTTCGGCGCTGTTTGGAGCAAAAAAGACAAACGTCCAGGTTTTGCTGCCACAGCAAAGGTGCCAGCGGGGAAAAGTGATGCTGGTCCTCACTGCCTCCTGGAACCCCTTCAAATGCCCCAGACAATTTGGCCCTCTCTGCTTTCCTGCAGACTCTAGCCTCAAAAGCACCTTTTTTCACTTTCGGCACCCTCCGGATGAAAAAAGACAAACGTCCAGCTTTTGCTGCCACAGCAAAGGTGCCAGCAGGGAAAAGTGATGCTGGTCCTCACTGCCTCCTGGAACCCCTTCAAATGCCCCAGACAATTTGGCCCTCTCTGCTTTCCTGCAGACTCTATCCTCAAAAGCACCTTTTTTCACTTTCGGCACCCTCCGGAGGAAAAAAGAAAAACGTCCAGCTTTTGCTGCCACAGCAAAGGTGCCAGCGGGGAAAAGTGATGCTGGTCCTCACTGCCTCCTGGAACCCCTTCAAATGCCCCAGACAATTTGGCCCTCTCTGCTTTCCTGCGGACTCTAGCCTCAAAAGCACCTTTTTTCAGTTTTGGCGCCCTCGCGAGGAAAAAAGATAAACGTCCAGCTTTTGCTGCCACAGCAAAGGTGCCAGCGGGGAAAAGTGATGCTGGTCCTCACTGCCTCCTGGAACCCCTTCAAATGCCCCAGACAATTTGGCCCTCTCTGCTTTCCTGCGCACTCTAGCCTCAAAAGCACCTTTTTTCACTTTCCGCGCTGTTTGAAGCAAAAAAGACAAACGTCCAGGTTTTGCTGCCACAGCAAAGGTGCCAGCAGGGAAAAGTGATGCTGGTCCTCACTGCCTCCTGGAACCCCTTCAAATGCCCCAGACAATTTGGCCCTCTCTGCTTTCCTGCGCACTCTAGCCTCAAAAGCACCTTTTTTCACTTTCGGCGCTGTTTGGAGCAAAAAAGACAAACGTCCAGCTTTTGCTGCCACAGCAAAGGTGCCAGCGGGGAAAAGTGATGCTGGTCCTCACTGCCTCCTGGAACCCCTTCAAATGCCCCAGACAATTTGGCCCTCTCTGCTTTCCTGCAGACTCTAGTCTCAAAAGCACCTTTTTTCACTTTCGGCGCTGTTTGGAGCAAAAAAGACAAATGTCCAGCTTTTGCTGCCACAGCAAAGGTGCCAGCGGGGAAAAGTGATGCTGGTCCTCACTGCCTCCTGGAACCCCATCAAATGCCTTCGGCAATTTGGCCCTCTCTGCTTTCCTGCGGACTCTAGCCTCAAAAGCACCGTTTTTCACTTTCGGCGCTGTTTGGAGCAAAAAAGACAAACGTCCAGCTTTTGCTGCCAGAGCAAAGGTGCCAGCGGGGAAAAGTGATGCTGGTCCTCACTGCCTCCTGGAACCCCTTCAAATGCCCCAGACAATTTGGCCCTCTCTGCTTTCCTGCGGACTCTAACCTCAAAAGCACCTTTTTTCACTTTTGGCGCTGTTTGGAGCAAAAAAGACAAACGTCCAGCTTTTGCTGCCACAGCAAAGGTGCCAGCGGGTAAAAGTGATGCTGGTCCTCACTGCCTCCTGGAACCCCTTCAAATGCCCCAGACAATTTGGCCCTCTCTGCTTTCCTGCAGACTCTAGCCTGAAAAGCACCGTTTTTCACTTTCGGCGCTGTTTGGAGCAAAAAAGACAAACGTCCAGCTTTTGCTGCCACAGCAAAGGTGCCAGCGGGGAAAAGTGATGCTGGTCCTCACTGCCTCCTGGAACCCCTTCAAATGCCCCAGACAATTTGGCCCTCTCTGCTTTCCTGCGGACTCTAGCCTCAAAAGCACTGTTTTTCACTTTCGGCGCTGTTTGGAGCAAAAAAGACAAACGTCCAGCTTTTGCTGCCATAGCAAAGGTGCCAGCGGGGAAAAGTGATGCTGGTCCTCATTGCCTCCTGGAACCCCTTCAAATGCCCCAGACAATTTGGCCCTCTCTGCTTTTCTGCAGACTCTATCCTCAAAACACCTTTTTTCACTTTCGGCGCCCTTGGGAGAAAAAAAAAGACAAACGTCCAGGTTTTGCTGCCACAGCAAAGGTGCCAGCGGGGAAAAGTGATGCTGGTCCTCACTGCCTCCTGGAACCCCTTCAAATGCCCCAGACAATTTGGCCCTCTCTCCTTTCCTGCGGACTCTAGCCTCAAAAGCACCTTTTTTCACATTCGGCACCCTCCGGAGGAAAAAATACAAACGTCCAGCTTTTGCTGCCACAGCAAAGGTGCCAGCGGGGAAAAGTGATGCTGGTCCTCACTGCCTCCTGGAACCCCTTCAAATGCCCCAGACAATTTGGCCCTCTCTGCTTTCCTGCTAACTCTAGCCTCAAAAGCACCGTTTTTCACTTTCGGCGCTGTTTGGAGCAAAAAAGACAAACGTCCAGCTTTTGCTGCCAAAACAAAGGTGCCAGCGGGGAAAAGTGATGCTGGTCCTCACTGCCTCCTGGAACCCCTTCAAATGCCCCAGACAATTTGGCCCTCTCTGCTTTCCTGCGCACTCTAGCCTCAAAAGCACCTTTTTTCACTTTCGGCGCTGTTTGGAGCAAAAAAGACAAACGTCCAGGTTTTGCTGCCACAGCAAAGGTGCCAGCGGGGAAAAGTGATGCTGGTCCTCACTGCCTCCTGGAACCCCTTCAAATGCCCCAGACAATTTGGCCCTCTCTGCTTTCCTGCAGACTCTAGCCTCAAAAGCACCTTTTTTCACTTTCGGCACCCTCCGGATGAAAAAAGACAAACGTCCAGCTTTTGCTGCCACAGCAAAGGTGCCAGCAGGGAAAAGTGATGCTGGTCCTCACTGCCTCCTGGAACCCCTTCAAATGCCCCAGACAATTTGGCCCTCTCTGCTTTCCTGCAGACTCTATCCTCAAAAGCACCTTTTTTCACTTTCGGCACCCTCCGGAGGAAAAAAGAAAAACGTCCAGCTTTTGCTGCCACAGCAAAGGTGCCAGCGGGGAAAAGTGATGCTGGTCCTCACTGCCTCCTGGAACCCCTTCAAATGCCCCAGACAATTTGGCCCTCTCTGCTTTCCTGCGGACTCTAGCCTCAAAAGCACCTTTTTTCAGTTTTGGCGCCCTCGCGAGGAAAAAAGATAAACGTCCAGCTTTTGCTGCCACAGCAAAGGTGCCAGCGGGGAAAAGTGATGCTGGTCCTCACTGCCTCCTGGAACCCCTTCAAATGCCCCAGACAATTTGGCCCTCTCTGCTTTCCTGCGCACTCTAGCCTCAAAAGCACCTTTTTTCACTTTCCGCGCTGTTTGAAGCAAAAAAGACAAACGTCCAGGTTTTGCTGCCACAGCAAAGGTGCCAGCAGGGAAAAGTGATGCTGGTCCTCACTGCCTCCTGGAACCCTTTCAAATGCCCCAGACAATTTGGCCCTCTCTGCTTTCCTGCAGACTCTAGCCTCAAAAGCACCGTTTTTCACTTTCGGCGCTGTTTGGAGCAAAAAAGACAAACGTCCAGCTTTTGCTGCCACAACAAAGGTGCCAGCAGGGAAAAGTGATGCTGGTCCTCACTGCCTCCTGGAACCCCTTCAAATGCCCCAGACAATTTGGCCCTCTCTGCTTTCCTGCGCACTCTAGCCTCAAAAGCACCTTTTTTCACTTTCGGCGCTGTTTGGAGCAAAAAAGACAAACGTCCAGCTTTTGCTGCCACAGCAAAGGTGCCAGCGGGGAAAAGTGATGCTGGTCCTCACTGCCTCCTGGAACCCCTTCAAATGCCCCAGACAATTTGGCCCTCTCTGCTTTCCTGCAGACTCTAGTCTCAAAAGCACCTTTTTTCACTTTCGGCGCTGTTTGGAGCAAAAAAGACAAATGTCCAGCTTTTGCTGCCACAGCAAAGGTGCCAGCGGGGAAAAGTGATGCTGGTCCTCACTGCCTCCTGGAACCCCATCAAATGCCTTCGGCAATTTGGCCCTCTCTGCTTTCCTGCGGACTCTAGCCTCAAAAGCACCGTTTTTCACTTTCGGCGCTGTTTGGAGCAAAAAAGACAAACGTCCAGCTTTTGCTGCCAGAGCAAAGGTGCCAGCGGGGAAAAGTGATGCTGGTCCTCACTGCCTCCTGGAACCCCTTCAAATGCCCCAGACAATTTGGCCCTCTCTGCTTTCCTGCGGACTCTAACCTCAAAAGCACCTTTTTTCACTTTTGGCGCTGTTTGGAGCAAAAAAGACAAACGTCCAGGTTTTGCTGCCACAGCAAAGGTGCCAGCGGGTAAAAGTGATGCTGGTCCTCACTGCCTCCTGGAACCCCTTCAAATGCCCCAGACAATTTGGCCCTCTCTGCTTTCCTGCAGACTCTAGCCTGAAAAGCACCGTTTTTCACTTTCGGCGCTGTTTGGAGCAAAAAAGACAAACGTCCAGCTTTTGCTGCCACAGCAAAGGTGCCAGCGGGGAAAAGTGATGCTGGTCCTCACTGCCTCCTGGAACCCCTTCAAATGCCCCAGACAATTTGGCCCTCTCTGCTTTCCTGCGGACTCTAGCCTCAAAAGCACCTTTTTTCACTTTCGGCGCTGTTTGGAGCAAAAAAGACAAACGTCCAGCTTTTGCTGCCATAGCAAAGGTGCCAGCGGGGAAAAGTGATGCTGGTCCTCATTGCCTCCTGGAACCCCTTCAAATGCCCCAGACAATTTGGCCCTCTCTGCTTTTCTGCAGACTCTATCCTCAAAACACCTTTTTTCACTTTCGGCGCCCTTGGGAGAAAAAAAAAGACAAACGTCCAGGTTTTGCTGCCACAGCAAAGGTGCCAGCGGGGAAAAGTGATGCTGGTCCTCACTGCCTCCTGGAACCCCTTCAAATGCCCCAGACAATTTGGCCCTCTCTCCTTTCCTGCGGACTCTAGCCTCAAAAGCACCTTTTTTCACATTCGGCACCCTCCGGAGGAAAAAATACAAACGTCCAGCTTTTGCTGCCACAGCAAAGGTGCCAGCGGGGAAAAGTGATGCTGGTCCTCACTGCCTCCTGGAACCCCTTCAAATGCCCCAGACAATTTGGCCCTCTCTGCTTTCCTGCTAACTCTAGCCTCAAAAGCACCGTTTTTCACTTTCGGCGCTGTTTGGAGCAAAAAAGACAAACGTCCAGCTTTTGCTGCCAAAACAAAGGTGCCAGCGGGGAAAAGTGATGCTGGTCCTCACTGCCTCCTGGAACCCCTTCAAATGCCCCAGACAATTTGGCCCTCTCTGCTTTCCTGCGCACTCTAGCCTCAAAAGCACCTTTTTTCACTTTCGGCGCTGTTTGGAGCAAAAAAGACAAACGTCCAGCTTTTGCTACCACAGCAAAGGTGCCAGCGGGGAAAAGTGATGCTGGTCCTCACTGCCTCCTGGAACCCCATCAAATGCCCTCGGCAATTTGGCCCTCTCTGCTTTCCTGCGCACTCTAGCCTGAAAAGCACCTTTTTTCACTTTCGGCGCTGTTTGGAGCAAAAAAGACAAACGTCCAGCTTTTGCTGCCACAGCAAAGGTGCCAGCGGGGAAAAGTGATGCTGGTCCTCACTGCCTCCTGGAACCCCTTCAAATGCCCCAGACAATTTGGCCCTCTCTGCTTTCCTGCGGACTATAGCCTCAAAAGCACCTTTTTTCACTTTCGGCGCTGTTTGGAGCAAAAAAGACAAACGTCCAGCTTTTACTGCCACAGCAAAGGTGCCAGCGGGGAAAAGCGATGCTGGTCCTCACTGCCTCCTGGAACCCCTTCAAATGCCCCAGACAATTTGGCCCTCTCTGCTTTCCTGCGCACTCTAGCCTCAAAAGCACCTTTTTTCAGTTTTGGCGCCCTCCGGAGGAAAAAAGACAAACGTCCAGGTTTTGCTGCCACAGCAAAGGTGCCAGCGGGGAAAAGTGATGCTGGTCCTCACTGCCTCCTGGAACCCCTTCAAATGCCCCAGACAATTTGGCCCTCTCTGCTTTCCTGCGCACTCTAGCCTCAAAAGCACCTTTTTTCACTTTCGGCACTGTTTGGAGCAAAAAAGACAAACGTCCAGCTTTTGCTGCCACAGCAAAGGTGCCAGCGGGGAAAAGTGATGCTGGTCCTCACTGCCTCCTGGAACCCCTTCAAATGCCCCAGACAATTTGGCCCTCTCTCCTTTCCTGCGGACTCTAGCCTCAAAAGCACCTTTTTTCACTTTCGGCGCTGTTTGGAGCAAAAAAGACAAACGTCCAGCTTTTACTGCCACAGCAAAGGTGCCAGCGGGGAAAAGTGATGCTGGTCCTCACTGCCTCCTGGAACCCCTTCAAATGCCCCAGACAATTTGGCCCTCTCTGCTTTCCTGCAGACTCTAGCCTCAAAAGCACCTTTTTTCACTTTCGGCGCTGTTTTGGAGCAAAAAAGACAAACGTCCAGGTTTTGCTGCCACAGCAAAGGTGCCAGCAGGGAAAAGTGATGCTGGTCCTCACTGCCTCCTGGAACCCCTTCAAATGCCCCAGACAATTTGGCCCTCTCTGCTTTCCTGCAGAATCTATCCTCAAAAGCACCTTTTTTCACTTTCGGCACCCTCCGGAGGAAAAAAGAAAAACGTCCAGCTTTTGCTGCCACAGCAAAGGTGCCAGCGGGGAAAAGTGATGCTGGTCCTCACTGCCTCCTGGGAACCCCTTCAAATGCCCCAGACAATTTGGCCCTCTCTGCTTTCCTGCGCACTCTAGCCTCAAAAGCACCTTTTTTCAGTTTTGGCGCCCTCGCGAGGAAAAAAGATAAACGTCCAGCTGTTGCTTCCACAGCAAAGGTGCCAGCGGGGAAAAGTGATGCTGGTCCTCACTGCCTCCTGGAACCCCTTCAAATGCCCCAGACAATTTGGCCCTCTCTGCTTTCCTGCAGACTCTATCCTCAAAAGCACCGTTTTTCACTTTCGGCGCTGTTTGGAGCAAAAAAGACAAACGTCCAGCTTTTGCTGCCACAACAAAGGTGCCACCGGGGAAAAGTGATGCTGGTCCTCACTGCCTCCTGGAACCCCTTCAAATGCCCCAGACAATTTGGCCCTCTCTGCTTTCCTGCGGACTCTAGCCTCAAAAGCACCTTTTTTCACTTTCGGCGCTGTTTGGAGCAAAAAAGACAAACGTCCAGCTTTTGCTGCCACAGCAAAGGTGTCAGCGGGGAAAAGTGATGCTGGTCCTCACTGCCTCCTGGAACACCTTCAAATGCCCCAGACAATTTGGCCCTCTCTGCTTTCCTGCGGACTATAGCCTCAAAAGCACCTTTTTTCACTTTCTGCGCTGTTTGGAGCAAAAAAGACAAATGTCCAGCTTTTGCTGCCACAGCAAAGGTGCCAGCGGGGAAAAGTGATGCTGGTCCTCACTGCCTCCTGGAACCCCATCAAATGCCCTCGGCAATTTGGCCCTCTCTGCTTTCCTGCGCACTCTAGCCTCAAAAGCACTGTTTTTCACTTTCGGCGCTGTTTGGAGCAAAAAAGACAAACGTCCAGCTTTTGCTGCCCCAGAAAAGGTGCTACCGGGGAAAAGTGATGCTGGTCCTCACTGCCTCCTGGAACCCCTTCAAATGCCCCAGACAATTTGGCCCTCTCTGCTTTTCTGCAGACTCTATCCTCAAAATACCTTTTTTCACTTTCGGCGCCCTCGGGAGAAAAAAAAAGACAAACGTCCAGCTTTTGCTGCCACAGCAAAGGTGCCAGCGGGGAAAAGTGATGCTGGTCCTCACTGCCTCCTGGAACACCTTCAAATGCCCCAGACAATTTGGCCCTCTCTGCTTTCCTGCTAACTCTAGCCTCAAAAGCACCTTTTTTCACTTTCGGCGCTGTTTGGAGCAAAAAAGACAAATGTCCAGCTTTTGCTGCCACAGGCAAAGGTGCCAGCGGGGAAAAGTGATGCTGGTCCTCACTGCCTCCTGGAACCCCATCAAATGCCCTCGGCAATTTGGCCCTCTCTGCTTTCCTGCGCACTCTAGCCTCAAAAGCACCTTTTTTCACTTTCAACGCTGTTTGGAGCAAAAAAGACAAACGTCCAGGTTTTGCTGCCACAGCAAAGGTGCCAGCGGGGAAAAGTGATGCTGGTCCTCACTGCCTCCTGGAACCCCTTCAAATGCCCCAGACAATTTGGCCCTCTCTGCTTTCCTGCGCACTCTAGCCTCAAAAGCACCTTTTTTCAGTTTTGGCGCCCTCTGGAGGAAAAAAGGCAAACGTCCAGCTTTTGCTGCCAGAGCAAAGGTGCCAGCGGGGAAAAGTGATGCTGGTCCTCACTGCCTCCTGGAACCCCTTCAAATGCCCCAGACAATTTGGCCCTCTCTGCTTTCCTGCGGACTCTAGCCTCAAAAGCACCGTTTTTCACTTTCGGCGCTGTTTGGAGCAAAAAAGACAAACGTCCAGCTTTTGCTGCCACAGCAAAGGTGCCAGCGGGGAAAAGTGATGCTGGTCCTCACTGCCTCCTGGAACCCCTTCAAATGCCCCAGACAATTTGGCCCTCTCTGCTTTCCTGCAGACTCTAGCCTCAAAAGCACCTTTTTTCACTTTCGGCACCCTCCGGATGAAAAAAGACAAACGTCCAGCTTTTGCTGCCACAGCAAAGGTGCCAGCAGGGAAAAGTGATGCTGGTCCTCACTGCCTCCTGGAACCCCTTCAAATGCCCCAGACAATTTGGCCCTCTCTGCTTTCCTGCAGACTCTATCCTCAAAAGCACCTTTTTTCACTTTCGGCACCCTCCGGAGGAAAAAAGAAAAACGTCCAGCTTTTGCTGCCACAGCAAAGGTGCCAGCGGGGAAAAGTGATGCTGGTCCTCACTGCCTCCTGGAACCCCTTCAAATGCCCCAGACAATTTGGCCCTCTCTGCTTTCCTGCGGACTCTAGCCTCAAAAGCACCTTTTTTCAGTTTTGGCGCCCTCGCGAGGAAAAAAGATAAACGTCCAGCTTTTGCTGCCACAGCAAAGGTGCCAGCGGGGAAAAGTGATGCTGGTCCTCACTGCCTCCTGGAACCCCTTCAAATGCCCCAGACAATTTGGCCCTCTCTGCTTTCCTGCGCACTCTAGCCTCAAAAGCACCTTTTTTCACTTTCCGCGCTGTTTGAAGCAAAAAAGACAAACGTCCAGGTTTTGCTGCCACAGCAAAGGTGCCAGCAGGGAAAAGTGATGCTGGTCCTCACTGCCTCCTGGAACCCTTTCAAATGCCCCAGACAATTTGGCCCTCTCTGCTTTCCTGCAGACTCTAGCCTCAAAAGCACCGTTTTTCACTTTCGGCGCTGTTTGGAGCAAAAAAGACAAACGTCCAGCTTTTGCTGCCACAACAAAGGTGCCAGCAGGGAAAAGTGATGCTGGTCCTCACTGCCTCCTGGAACCCCTTCAAATGCCCCAGACAATTTGGCCCTCTCTGCTTTCCTGCGCACTCTAGCCTCAAAAGCACCTTTTTTCACTTTCGGCGCTGTTTGGAGCAAAAAAGACAAACGTCCAGCTTTTGCTGCCACAGCAAAGGTGCCAGCGGGGAAAAGTGATGCTGGTCCTCACTGCCTCCTGGAACCCCTTCAAATGCCTCAGACAATTTGGCCCTCTCTGCTTTCCTGCAGACTCTAGTCTCAAAAGCACCTTTTTTCACTTTCGGCGCTGTTTGGAGCAAAAAAGACAAATGTCCAGCTTTTGCTGCCACAGCAAAGGTGCCAGCGGGGAAAAGTGATGCTGGTCCTCACTGCCTCCTGGAACCCCATCAAATGCCTTCGGCAATTTGGCCCTCTCTGCTTTCCTGCGGACTCTAGCCTCAAAAGCACCGTTTTTCACTTTCGGCGCTGTTTGGAGCAAAAAAGACAAACGTCCAGCTTTTGCTGCCAGAGCAAAGGTGCCAGCGGGGAAAAGTGATGCTGGTCCTCACTGCCTCCTGGAACCCCTTCAAATGCCCCAGACAATTTGGCCCTCTCTGCTTTCCTGCGGACTCTAACCTCAAAAGCACCTTTTTTCACTTTTGGCGCTGTTTGGAGCAAAAAAGACAAACGTCCAGGTTTTGCTGCCACAGCAAAGGTGCCAGCGGGTAAAAGTGATGCTGGTCCTCACTGCCTCCTGGAACCCTTTCAAATGCCCCAGACAATTTGGCCCTCTCTGCTTTCCTGCAGACTCTAGCCTGAAAAGCACCGTTTTTCACTTTCGGCGCTGTTTGGAGCAAAAAAGACAAACGTCCAGCTTTTGCTGCCACAGCAAAGGTGCCAGCGGGGAAAAGTGATGCTGGTCCTCACTGCCTCCTGGAACCCCTTCAAATGCCCCAGACAATTTGGCCCTCTCTGCTTTCCTGCGGACTCTAGCCTCAAAAGCACTGTTTTTCACTTTCGGCGCTGTTTGGAGCAAAAAAGACAAACGTCCAGCTTTTGCTGCCATAGCAAAGGTGCCAGCGGGGAAAAGTGATGCTGGTCCTCATTGCCTCCTGGAACCCCTTCAAATGCCCCAGACAATTTGGCCCTCTCTGCTTTTCTGCAGACTCTATCCTCAAAACACCTTTTTTCACTTTCGGCGCCCTTGGGAGAAAAAAAAAGACAAACGTCCAGGTTTTGCTGCCACAGCAAAGGTGCCAGCGGGGAAAAGTGATGCTGGTCCTCACTGCCTCCTGGAACCCCTTCAAATGCCCCAGACAATTTGGCCCTCTCTCCTTTCCTGCGGACTCTAGCCTCAAAAGCACCTTTTTTCACATTCGGCACCCTCCGGAGGAAAAAATACAAACGTCCAGCTTTTGCTGCCACAGCAAAGGTGCCAGCGGGGAAAAGTGATGCTGGTCCTCACTGCCTCCTGGAACCCCTTCAAATGCCCCAGACAATTTGGCCCTCTCTGCTTTCCTGCGGACTATAGCCTCAAAAGCACCGTTTTTCACTTTCGGCGCTGTTTGGAGCAAAAAAGACAAACGTCCAGCTTTTGCTGCCAAAACAAAGGTGCCAGCGGGGAAAAGTGATGCTGGTCCTCACTGCCTCCTGGAACCCCTTCAAATGCCCCAGACAATTTGGCCCTCTCTGCTTTCCTGCGCACTCTAGCCTCAAAAGCACCTTTTTTCACTTTCGGCGCTGTTTGGAGCAAAAAAGACAAACGTCCAGCTTTTGCTACCACAGCAAAGGTGCCAGCGGGGAAAAGTGATGCTGGTCCTCACTGCCTCCTGGAACCCCATCAAATGCCCTCGGCAATTTGGCCCTCTCTGCTTTCCTGCGGACTCTAGCCTCAAAAGCAGCTTTTTTCACTTTCAACGCTGTTTGGAGCAAAAAAGACAAACGTCCAGCTTTTGCTGCCACAGCAAAGGTGCCAGCGGGGAAAAGTGATGCTGGTCCTCACTGCCTCCTGGAATCCCTTCAAACGCCCCAGACAATTTGGCCCTCTCTGCTTTCCTGCGGACTCTAGCCTCAAAAGCACCGTTTTTCACTTTCGCCGCTGTTTGGAGCAAAAAAGACAAACGTCCAGCTTTTGCTGCCACAGCAAAGGTGCCAGCGGGGAAAAGTGATGCTGGTCCTCACTGCCTCCTGGAACCCCTTCAAATGCCCCAGACAATTTGGCCCTCTCTGCTTTCCTGTGGACTCTAACCTCAAAAGCACCTTTTTTCACTTTTGGCGCCCTCCGGAGGAAAAAAGACAAACGTCCAGGTTTTGCTGCCACAGCAAAGGTGCCAGCAGGGAAAAGTGATGCTGGTCCTCACTGCCTCCTGGAACCCTTTCAAATGCCCCAGACAATTTGGCCCTCTCTGCTTTCCTGCAGACTCTAGCCTCAAAAGCACCGTTTTTCACTTTCGGCGCTGTTTGGAGCAAAAAAGACAAACGTCCAGCTTTTGCTGCCACAACAAAGGTGCCAGCAGGGAAAAGTGATGCTGGTCCTCACTGCCTCCTGGAACCCCTTCAAATGCCCCAGACAATTTGGCCCTCTCTGCTTTCCTGCGGACTCTAGCCTCAAAAGCACCTTTTTTCACTTTCGGCGCTGTTTGGAGCAAAAAAGACAAACGTCCAGCTTTTGCTGCCACAACAAAGGTGCCAGCGGGGAAAAGTGATGCTGTTCCTCACTGCCTCCTGGAACCCCTTCAAATGCCCCAGACAATTTGGCCCTCTCTGCTTTCCTGCAGACTCTAGTCTCAAAAGCACCTTTTTTCACTTTCGGCGCTGTTTGGAGCAAAAAAGACAAATGTCCAGCTTTTGCTGCCACAGCAAAGGTGCCAGCGGGGAAAAGTGATGCTGGTCCTCACTGCCTCCTGGAACCCCATCAAATGCCTTCGGCAATTTGGCCCTCTCTGCTTTCCTGCGGACTCTAGCCTCAAAAGCACCGTTTTTCACTTTCGGCGCTGTTTGGAGCAAAAAAGACAAACGTCCAGCTTTTGCTGCCAGAGCAAAGGTGCCAGCGGGGAAAAGTGATGCTGGTCCTCACTGCCTCCTGGAACCCCTTCAAATGCCCCAGACAATTTGGCCCTCTCTGCTTTCCTGCAGACTCTAACCTCAAAAGCACCTTTTTTCACTTTTGGCGCTGTTTGGAGCAAAAAAGACAAACGTCCAGCTTTTGCTGCCACAGCAAAGGTGCCAGCGGGGAAAAGTGATGCTGGTCCTCACTGCCTCCTGGAACCCCTTCAAATGCCCCAGACAATTTGGCCCTCTCTGCTTTCCTGCAGACTCTGGTCTCAAAAGCAACTTTTTTCACTTTCGGCGCTGTTTGGAGCAAAAAAGACAAACGTCCAGCTTTTGCTGCCACAGCAAAGGTGCCAGCGGGGAAAAGTGATGCTGGTCCTCACTGCCTCCTGGAACCCCTTCAAATGCCCCAGACAATTTGGCCCTCTCTGCTTTCCTGCGGACTCTAGCCTCAAAAGCACTGTTTTTCACTTTCGGCGCTGTTTGGAGCAAAAAAGACAAACGTCCAGCTTTTGCTGCCATAGCAAAGGTGCCAGCGGGGAAAAGTGATGCTGGTCCTCATTGCCTCCTGGAACCCCTTCAAATGCCCCAGACAATTTGGCCCTCTCTGCTTTTCTGCAGACTCTATCCTCAAAACACCTTTTTTCACTTTCGGCGCCCTTGGGAGAAAAAAAAAGACAAACGTCCAGGTTTTGCTGCCACAGCAAAGGTGCCAGCGGGGAAAAGTGATGCTGGTCCTCACTGCCTCCTGGAACCCCTTCAAATGCCCCAGACAATTTGGCCCTCTCTCCTTTCCTGCGGACTCTAGCCTCAAAAGCACCTTTTTTCACATTCGGCACCCTCCGGAGGAAAAAATACAAACGTCCAGCTTTTGCTTCCACAGCAAAGGTGCCAGCGGGGAAAAGTGATGCTGGTCCTCACTGCCTCCTGGAACCCCTTCAAATGCCCCAGACAATTTGGCCCTCTCTGCTTTCCTGCGGACTCTAGCCTCAAAAGCACCGTTTTTCACTTTCGGCGCTGTTTGGAGCAAAAAAGACAAACGTCCAGCTTTTGCTGCCAAAACAAAGGTGCCAGCGGGGAAAAGTGATGCTGGTCCTCACTGCCTCCTGGAACCCCTTCAAATGCCCCAGACAATTTGGCCCTCTCTGCTTTCCTGCGCACTCTAGCCTCAAAAGCACCTTTTTTCACTTTCGGCGCTGTTTGGAGCAAAAAAGACAAACGTCCAGCTTTTGCTACCACAGCAAAGGTGCCAGCGGGGAAAAGTGATGCTGGTCCTCACTGCCTCCTGGAACCCCATCAAATGCCCTCGGCAATTTGGCCCTCTCTGCTTTCCTGCGGACTCTAGCCTCAAAAGCAGCTTTTTTCACTTTCAACGCTGTTTGGAGCAAAAAAGACAAACGTCCAGCTTTTGCTGCCACAGCAAAGGTGCCAGCGGGGAAAAGTGATGCTGGTCCTCACTGCCTCCTGGAATCCCTTCAAACGCCCCAGACAATTTGGCCCTCTCTGCTTTCCTGCGGACTCTAGCCTCAAAAGCACCGTTTTTCACTTTCGGCGCTGTTTGGAGCAAAAAAGACAAACGTCCAGCTTTTGCTGCCACAGCAAAGGTGCCAGCGGGGAAAAGTGATGCTGGTCCTCACTGCCTCCTGGAACCCCTTCAAATGCCTCAGACAATTTGGCCCTCTCTGCTTTCCTGTGGACTCTAACCTCAAAAGCACCTTTTTTCACTTTTGGCGCCCTCCGGAGGAAAAAAGACAAACGTCCAGGTTTTGCTGCCACAGCAAAGGTGCCAGCGGGGAAAAGTGATGCTGGTCCTCACTGCCTCCTGGAACCCCTTCAAATGCCCCAGACAATTTGGCCCTCTCTGCTTTCCTGCAGACTCTAGCCTCAAAAGCACCGTTTTTCACTTTCGGCGCTGTTTGGAGCAAAAAAGACAAACGTCTAGCTTTTGCTGCCACAGCAAAGGTGCCAGCGGGGAAAAGTGATGCTGGTCCTCACTGCCTCCTGGAACCCCTTCAAATGCCCCAGACAATTTGGCCCTCTCTGCTTTCCTGCAGACTCTGGTCTCAAAAGCAACTTTTTTCACTTTCGGCGCTGTTTGGAGCAAAAAAGACAAACGTCCAGCTTTTGCTGCCACAGCAAAGGTGCCAGCGGGTAAAAGTGATGCTGGTCCTCACTGCCTCCTGGAACCCCTTCAAATGCCCCAGACAATTTGGCCCTCTCTGCTTTCCTGCGGACTCTAGCCTCAAAAGCACTGTTTTTCACTTTCGGCGCTGTTTGGAGCAAAAAAGACAAACGTCCAGCTTTTGCTGCCATAGCAAAGGTGCCAGCGGGGAAAAGTGATGCTGGTCCTCATTGCCTCCTGGAACCCCTTCAAATGCCCCAGACAATTTGGCCCTCTCTGCTTTTCTGCAGACTCTATCGTCAAAACACCTTTTTTCACTTTCGGCGCCCTTGGGAGCAAAAAAAAGACAAACGTCCAGGTTTTGCTGCCACAGCAAAGGTGCCAGCGGGGAAAAGTGATGCTGGTCCTCACTGCCTCCTGGAACCCCTTCAAATGCCCCAGACAATTTGGCCCTCTCTGCTTTCCTGCAGACTCTAGCCTCAAAAGCACCTTTTTTCACTTTCGGCACCCTCCGGTGGTAAAAAGACAAACGTCCAGCTTTTGCTGCCACAGCAAAGGTGCCAGCGG
This sequence comes from Vanellus vanellus, assembly GCF_965231255.1. Lineage (NCBI taxonomy): Eukaryota > Metazoa > Chordata > Aves > Charadriiformes > Charadriidae > Vanellus > Vanellus vanellus. Next base: position 111,319 of record NW_028127072.1, read on the forward strand.
GGAAAAGTGATGCTGGTCCTCACTGCCTCCTGGAACCCCTTCAAATGCCCCAGACAATTTGGCCTCTCTCTGCTTTCCTGCGGACTCTAGCCTCAAAAGCAACTTTTTTCACTTTCGGCGCTGTTTGGAGCAAAAAAAGACAAACGTCCAGCTTTTGCTGCCACAGCAAAGGTGCCAGCAGGGAAAAGTGATGCTGGTCC
>NW_028127071.1:0-21379 GCF_965231255.1 Vanellus vanellus
GGGGCCGGGAGGCGGGGCCGAAACGAGGCGTGAGGCGGGGCCGAGGCGGGCAGAAGGCGGGGCCGAGGGGGGCCGGGAGGCGGGGCCGAGGCGGGGCCGAAACGAGGCGTGAGGCGGGGCCGGGAGGCGGGGCCGAGGCGGGCAGAAGGCGGGGCCGAAACGAGGCGTGAGGCGGGGCCGAGGCGGGCCGGGAGGCGGGGCCGAGGCGGGCCGGGAGGCGGGGCCGAGGCGGGCCGGGAGGCGGGGCCGAGGCGGGCCGGGAGGCGGGGCCGAGGCGGGCCGGGAGGCGGGGCCGAAACGAGGCGGGCAGAAGACGGGGCCGAGGCGGGGCGTCAGGCCCAGCCGACTTTGGGGTGATTTAGAGGAGGTGCGGTTTGTGGTTTTCGATTCTCCTGACCTCCCCTGCCCCGCCAAACCCTTACCAGTCAAACCTGGGTTTATTGCATACCCCTTTGCCCTCCCTTAGCTCAAGAATCTTATTAACTAAATACCGCAAAGCACTATGCAGAACTGTTTGCTTTTCTCAAAAAGAACAATTGCCAAAGACATTTAAGTAAATTCTTTTTAAAAATGTGTTTCTGCAACCTATCAATACAAACGTTCCAGAGGCAGATTGGATAGAAACTTATACATCATCTTGGGTGTATTTAAAAGTTTCCATGGAAACCATTTCTTTGTCAAAAGAACAACATTGCTCTGGGCTATTTGGCACTCACACCAAGCACTGTCCAGCTCCGGGCCGCAGGCAGCAGCTTTTCAAACTGCTTTTACGTCTTCCAGGGAGATTACAAGGGAGGGGAGAGTTTTTAAACGCTTTCTACAAAAACGCAAAGAAAGCCTTTCAAAAACCTTACCGAGCATAGACATTTCACTTGCTATCTCTTTACACAGACACAGACAGAGATACACCCAGGGTAAAGACAAACCTGGGAAACACCACAAAACCTCCACGAGCTGAAGGGGACAGACACAGCAAAGAAAGAGGAGGGAAGGGGAGAGTCAGGCAGCGAGAGAACGATAAAGCCAGAAATGGGCTGTGGGACGCATCTTTTGAGAGTCTGAAATCCTTGATGTAATAGAGCAGATTTTTTTTAGAGTGGGTTTTTATTTTGAACTCCTTCGCGATACAGAAACAAAGAGGCATTTATCAATAGACAGTAAAAGGAGAGGGTTTGCCCTATTTCAATGCCTCGTGCCCATATTTACAGCTTTCAAGGTTTTTTCATCTCCCCCACGAATTTGCAGACGTTTTGGGGCTGCGATCGGCCTCTTGTGGGGCGACCCCTGCGTGACCCCCCCAGCCCCCACTCACCTGCTCCTCCGCCATGTCGTCATCGTCGTTGTCCCCAGGGACCTTGGGCTGCCCCAAATGACATCATCACACACACACAGACATGCACACCCCTTTTTATTCCCACCCCCCCCCCCCCGCAAAAGAAGGCACAAAGCCACTGCACCCAGGGCTGGTCCCGTCCCCTCGGGGCGCTCAACCTCCGGCAGGCAAACCTGGGCAGGGGGGTCTACTGAGCGTCGCTAGGCCCGTACAGCGAGACACCTGAAACACAAAAAGCCCCAATTATGTTTCAGCAGATTAACAAAGAGCACAGAAGAAAGCAGAGGAATTCCCTCACACCGAGGGACGGGACAGCAGCTGAGCTACAGGAGGACTCCAGGGAAGCAGCTCAGCGTGAAATACAGCGCGGCCTTTCAAAGCCAGAGCGACTGCAACTCTTCCAGTCAGCATTAAGACTAATTGGTGCCATTCTGAGCACAACAGTAAACCCTCGGGCTGGCCCTGGGGAACGCCTCCTCCCTTCCTCATGGCGCTGCCGCTGCCCACGGGGACATCCCCCTGCCAGGCTGCCGCACAGAGCTGGGCCGTGACCACAATCGACGTGACGGACCCCCTCAAACAGCTACAGCCCTCGCGCCACCGCCGCCGCTGCTGCACACCTTGCTGGGTCAGTACAGCCAAAAGGGAAGGGTAAAACTCTGAAGAGGGCAATGAACAAGAACCAACAAAGCTCAGTCCTTCACTCCATGCTGAAGAGGTGCACGTATGCTTAGAGAGATCTCTCTCTCCAATAAAAATACTTATAACAGTATTTGACTTTCCTTTGGCACCAAATGAACTTGCCCAGCTGTCAATCCATACCATTAAACCATCCGTCTCCAAAATACACAGCTATAATTTGACTCGGGGGAGGGGTGGGTGCTGCACGATTAGCGGGGACGTCTGGCCGGCTGCCCTGCCCAGGAGAGATGCTGCTGAACTGCCGGGGAAAGGCGCCGCTGACAGCCAGACAGCATTCAAGAACTTCAGAGCACTCCGTCTCAAGATTGCCAATAAAACCCTGCTGACATTCAGTTGCCTCTTTTTAAACGTTTCCTTTGTTTAAACATTTGGTTTTAAACATTTCCTTTGTTAAACGTTTAAATGTAATTTAAAAAACGGCCCTGTTTTTAAAGCCTCAGAACAAATACCTCATTGCCAAAGCACACCTAACAGATTGTATGCTACGGCCATTTAGTAGTTGCAGTTTAAACAACGCAAATCCGTTTGTAAATTCTACGATCGTAACCTTTTTTAAAATTTAATTTGGGATAGAAAAATCAGCAAGATAAAAAATCCCCCATATGGTTTTACTCGGGGGGGGGGGGGGGGGGGGGGGGCAGGAAGGGGAGAAATCAAATCCCCGCTCCCACAATCCATAAGGCTACCAAAAAGGACCAGCAGATGGGCTGACGCTTTCGGCTGTGCTGAACATGGAGAAGAACGTGTTTTTATGATGCCTCGCCTGTTACGACGGAGAACCAAAGACCGGCGATGCCTCCAAATTTGGAAGATGGGCTGTTCTTGGGCCTTGGGAAGGAAGTGGACTTGGTTTAAAAAAAAAAGCAGAGCGGAGAGCAGAGCGGAGAGCAGAGCGGAGAGCAGAGCGGAGAGCAGAGCGGAGAGCAGAGCGGAGAGCAGAGCGGAGAGCAGAGCGGAGAGCAGAGCGGAGAGCAGAGCGGAGAGCAGAGCGGAGAGCAGAGCGGAGAGCAGAGCGGAGAGCAGAGCGGAGAGCAGAGCGGAGAGCAGAGCGGAGAGCAGAGCGGAGAGCACGCATAGCCTCGTTGCCGAAAACCTTGGAACCCTTCTTGTCACCAAAACCACATCGGGACTCACTGTCACCAGTTACAAGGCTATAATGCTTCTTGGCACAGCCTGGAAAACACGCAGAAGCCACCCCGCTTTGCCCCTCTCTCTTCTCTGACCTCAACTGCTTTTCGTACGGAGACTAGTATCGCAGTAAAGTTTTCCAGTACTACTGGAAGGTATTTTAAAAACTTGCAGACTGAAAAAGCATAAAGCTTTTACCATGAAAACAAAGTCTTTCTTCGGAACATCTGAACCCTTACGAACGCTTTCTTCCCTCTTTTAGTACAACATTGTTTGCACAGTGCCAGTTAACGGTAAGCACACAGAAAAAGATCAGGCTTGCGGGAGGAGAAAATAAGCGGAGGGAAGCAAGCGCAACGTGCTCCGGAACACACCTTATTTTTAGTATTCGTGTTCAAATATTTCATTGAAAAACTACAGGAGGAGAGTCGGCACATCCATCACGTTAGCTTCAAAGCCCACACGACAAGCACCTTAGGAAAAAGGCAGACGCACATGGGAGACGTACCTCGTCCTGGCAGACCACTCTGGATCCTTTCCCTCTGTCCCGTACCGTCACGGCAGACGAAAGGGCGACCGCAGAGAAAGGCAATCTGCCGAGAGAGGAAAATGACCTTTAGTGTAAAGCTGGGGAGGAATCTCAAGCTGCCTTCTTCCCTGAAGGTTTGCCAAGACGACAGCTGAGCGGAGGAAAAAGTACTTGGCATCACCTTTGGGACGCTTCTTGGGGCAGGCCACAAGAACTCTTGCATTTTTCAGACAACCCTGCTTTTCGTTGACTCACCGGCAGCTTCAGTTGCACTAGAGCCACCTTCCCGGCTGCACGTAGGTGACAGACACGGACAGGTGCGTTTTCTCAAGCCTACGTACAGCCAAGGTTTCCTCACCCTAGACGGCCCAAGGTGAACGTTTTTGTTACAGGGTACAGCAACCCACCATCCCGCTGAACCGCCTCCTTCCGAAAAAGCAATGATTTCTTCCAGGCCCGTTCTCCAGACGGTCAAGAGCCACAGGACAACATGCCATCAACACTCGAAGAAAAAAAAAAAAAAAAAAAGTTAAGTAAAAATCAAGCAAAACGTCAGTTTCCATCGCGTTTCATTCATTACATTTCCACTGGCACCTAGGTGCTCCAAAATTAACCATGCTCACACCACAGACTCCTAACAATTCAGTTACGCAGGGAAAGAGAAAAGGCTATTTCCAACTTGCCCATAAAATTAGCATGAGCAAACAGACGAGAAACACCGGACCCTAAAGAAGGTATCGGGCAGCTCTTAATTTATCCGAGAGGGAAGTTGGCTCTTTCACCCCAGAGGAAGACATTCCTAACTACCCAGGCACCAATTCGGGAAGGAGGCGCGCTCTGTTCACTGCAACCCTGCACGAGCTTTTCTGCGCTGGCAGCAAATTTGCCTTTTCTGCCCGTTTGACGTGGAGCACCTGTAGCGCCCCTGCACTCGCAAACGTTTCTCCCCGTTCCCCCAGCCCCACGCCTGCCGTTACCTGAGCAGCCGGCGGAATCAACCCCGCAGGACTTTCTTCCCGGGACGCACAAGGGGACACTGGGAAAAGAGGAGGCAAGAAATGACCCTCTTTGTCACAGCCAGACAACGGGCACAAGCCGGGGGACCCCCACCCCACCTCTGCCCTCGGGAGCGGGGCCCAGACAGGGGCCTGGCAGGGATTTAACCCCCCCAGCAAGAGGCCGGGCTCCCCGCCGGCAGAAGGACCGCTCGCCTCCCCTCTGCCCGGAGCTCCTCGCTCGGGACAGCCCAGCCTGCACCCGGCCGCTCTTCAGCCCTGTGGGGGAGCGCAGTTTGGCAGGCGGGTGCTCCAGCCAACACACGCTCCGGCTAACTGCAGCTCCTGCTCATTACCGCTGCCAGGAGTCTTGCCTCTGGCTAATGCACGCTCCGGACAGAGAACATCCCATCTCACTCCAGCTCCTGCTTGCCAAGCTCTGGCTAATTGAAGCCCCAGACCCCCACCTGCGGGGAGGGTCCACCACGCACCTTGCCCACCCCGTGCTTTTCCCCACAACCCCCAACGCCCTCTCGCCCCTCTCTTCCTGCCCCCCCCCCCCCCGGCCCCTGCAAAACCAGCCAGACTGGAGTCTGCTCTCAAACCCCAAACCAGCTCATTTAGTGCCTGCTTCTGAGCCCCAAGCCTCACCTGCTGGGCCCGTTCTCAAGCCCCAAAAACGCAGGACTGGACCCCTGCTCCTCAGCCCAAAGCCACACAACTCCGCCTGTTTCTGAACCCCCAAACCAGCCCCGGGAGCCTGCTTTCCAGCTCCAGGGGCAGAAGACCTGCTCTCCGTCTCGGGCCCCGAACCGGCTCACCCTCTCTGCTTCCTCACCCCCTCGGCAGCTCCCGCGGGCCACGCTGAGGGCCGGGCCGAGCGCAGCCACCCTACAGCCCGCCACCCCCAGGGCCCACAGACACTCTTGGGGAGGGCCCGACCCCGCCGCGCTGCAGGGCAGCGCCAGCACGGCCCGGGCGCCGCTTCACTATCGCCCTTTCGGCCTTTATTTCTCCGGCACCACCAGCCCCGCACCCCAAGCCCCACACGCCGAAGGCACTCCACGGGGAGCCGGGCCCAGCCACCCCTGCTCCGAGCCTACAGTGCCCCCCGCTCAGGCCCCCCGCTCCCCCAGCCTCCCTCAGGGGCCCTCCTCGAGGCGCCTTCGGGCCTCCCGCTCACCTCGACGCGCTCCAGATGCCCCACCACGTGCTCGCGGCGGTACCGCGGGGCCGGGGCCGGCCCGGCCCCGCTTCTCTCAGGGACGCTCCGCTCCGCTCCGCCTTCGAACTGGGCGCCATTTTTCTCCGGCCCCTTCCGCTTCCGGAGCGCCCACCACGGCCCGCCTATGCCGCGCACCCATTGGTCGCCGTCCGCACTCCTCCCAGGGAGACCCCGCTCCATTGGCCCGGCCTCGCCGGAAATCGCCGCCGCGCCCCACGCCGACGAGGCGATCCGACCAATCGGAGCGCGGCACCCGCGCTGTGATTGGCCCGCCCATCCGCCCATCCGCCCGGGAGCCGTTGCCATGGTGAAGAGGCGCCCGCGGCGGCGCGGGCCGTTGCCGGGCCTGTCGGGGCGGTAATCCCCAAAACACGGCTTTGGCTTAAAAGCTGCAGAGATTTGTGTGGCACAGCACAAAATAAACCGGTTGCGCAGCCCGGTCCCCGCAGCGCTCCCCGGGGTCAGGCACTTCGAGGGGGGACGGCGCTCCCCAGCTCCGGGGGCACCGGCCGCTGCGCCGGCGCGAGGGCCAGCCTCTGCGGGGGGGGACAGGGCGGTGGGGGTGACGGGGGAGACTCCGGGGCAGCTCTGACGAGCTGCGGAGGCGCCCGGCGTCTGCGCCTGACGGGGGTGCCCGCCTTCTTCCCCTCTTGCGTACCGTCAGCTCTCGGGTAACTGCCGGAGGCTGCCCGGAGCCGGCTCGCCTCCAGCGGATCGGCAGCCTGCCGCAGCGGGCAGTTTGAAGCTTCCAGGCCCGCCACCCCCGGGCGGCCAGCGGCCAGGAGACACCCCCGCAACGGCGAAGGGGCTCGCTCGCCTCCGCGGTGCCCCCGGAAAAGACCCGCCGCCGGGGATGGCGCCCCGCGGCCGCCCGTGCGCGGCCGGCGCTGCGATACCGCGCTTCGGCCACGAGGGGGCGGCACGAGCGAGAACGCGGCGGGCCCGGCCGAGGCGGGGCCGAGGCGGGCCGGGAGGCGGGGCCGAGGCGGGCCGAAGGCGGGGCCGAAACGAGGCGTGAGGCGGGGCCGAGGCGGGCAGAAGGCGGGGCCGAAGGGGGCCGGGAGGCGGGGCCGAAACGAGGCGTGAGGCGGGGCCGAGGCGGGCAGAAGGCGGGGCCGAAACGAGGCGTGAGGCGGGGCCGAGGCGGGCAGAAGGCGGGGCCGAGGGGGGCCGGGAGGCGGGGCCGAAACGAGGAGTGAGGCGGGGCCGAGGCGGGCAGAAGGCGGGGCCGAGGGGGGCCGGGAGGCGGGGCCGAGGCGGGCAGAAGGCGGGGCCGAGGCGGGGCCGAAACGAGGCGTGAGGCGGGGCCGGGAGGCGGGGCCGAAACGAGGCGTGAGGCGGGGCCGAGGCGGGCAGAAGGCGGGGCCGAGGCGGGCCGGGAGGCGGGGCCGAGGCGGGCCGGGAGGCGGGGCCGAGGCGGGCCGGGAGGCGGGGCCGAGGCGGGGCCGAAACGAGGCGGGCAGAAAGCGGGGCCGAGGCGGGCCGGGAGGCGGGGCCGAAACGAGGCGGGCAGAAGGCGGGGCCGAGGCGGGGCGTCAGGCCCAGCCGACTTTGGGGTGATTTAGAGGAGGTGCGGTTTGTGGTTTTCGATTCTCCTGACCTCCCCTGCCCCGCCAAACCCTTACCAGTCAAACCTGGGTTTATTGCATACCCCTTTGCCCTCCCTTAGCTCAAGAATCTTATTAACTAAATACCGCAAAGCACTATGCAGAACTGTTTGCTTTTCTCAAAAAGAACAATTGCCAAAGACATTTAAGTAAATTCTTTTTAAAAATGTGTTTCTGCAACCTATCAATACAAACGTTCCAGAGGCAGATTGGATAGAAACTTATACATCATCTTGGGTGTATTTAAAAGTTTCCATGGAAACCATTTCTTTGTCAAAAGAACAACATTGCTCTGGGCTATTTGGCACTCACACCAAGCACTGTCCAGCTCCGGGCCGCAGGCAGCAGCTTTTCAAACTGCTTTTACGTCTTCCAGGGAGATTACAAGGGAGGGGAGAGTTTTTAAACGCTTTCTACAAAAACGCAAAGAAAGCCTTTCAAAAACCTTACCGAGCATAGACATTTCACTTGCTATCTCTTTACACAGACACAGACAGAGATACACCCAGGGTAAAGACAAACCTGGGAAACACCACAAAACCTCCACGAGCTGAAGGGGACAGACACAGCAAAGAAAGAGGAGGGAAGGGGAGAGTCAGGCAGCGAGAGAACGATAAAGCCAGAAATGGGCTGTGGGACGCATCTTTTGAGAGTCTGAAATCCTTGATGTAATAGAGCAGATTTTTTTTAGAGTGGGTTTTTATTTTGAACTCCTTCGCGATACAGAAACAAAGAGGCATTTATCAATAGACAGTAAAAGGAGAGGGTTTGCCCTATTTCAATGCCTCGTGCCCATATTTACAGCTTTCAAGGTTTTTTCATCTCCCCCACGAATTTGCAGACGTTTTGGGGCTGCGATCGGCCTCTTGTGGGGCGACCCCTGCGTGACCCCCCCAGCCCCCACTCACCTGCTCCTCCGCCATGTCGTCATCGTCGTTGTCCCCAGGGACCTTGGGCTGCCCCAAATGACATCATCACACACACACAGACATGCACACCCCTTTTTATTCCCACCCCCCCCCCCCCCGCAAAAGAAGGCACAAAGCCACTGCACCCAGGGCTGGTCCCGTCCCCTCGGGGCGCTCAACCTCCGGCAGGCAAACCTGGGCAGGGGGGTCTACTGAGCGTCGCTAGGCCCGTACAGCGAGACACCTGAAACACAAAAAGCCCCAATTATGTTTCAGCAGATTAACCAAGAGCACAGAAGAAAGCAGAGGAATTCCCTCACACTGAGGCACGGGACAGCAGCTGAGCTACAGGAGGACTCCAGGGAAGCAGCTCAGCGTGAAATACAGCGCGGCCTTTCAAAGGCAGAGCGACTGCAACTCTTCCAGTCAGCATTAAGACTAATTGGTGCCATTCTGAGCACAACAGTAAACCCTCGGGCTGGCCCTGGGGAACGCCTCCTCCCTTCCTCATGGCGCTGCCGCTGCCCACGGGGACATCCCCCTGCCAGGCTGCCGCACAGAGCTGGGCCGTGACCACAATCGACGTGACGGACCCCCTCAAACAGCTACAGCCCTCGCGCCACCGCCGCCGCTGCTGCACACCTTGCTGGGTCAGTACAGCCAAAAGGGAAGGGTAAAACTCTGAAGAGGGCAATGAACAAGAACCAACAAAGCTCAGTCCTTCACTCCATGCTGAAGAGGTGCACGTATGCTTAGAGAGATCTCTCTCTCCAATAAAAATACTTATAACAGTATTTGACTTTCCTTTGGCACCAAATGAACTTGCCCAGCTGTCAATCCATACCATTAAACCATCCGTCTCCAAAATACACAGCTATAATTTGACTCGGGGGAGGGGTGGGTGCTGCACGATTAGCGGGGACGTCTGGCCGGCTGCCCTGCCCAGGAGAGATGCTGCTGAACTGCCGGGGAAAGGCGCCGCTGACAGCCAGACAGCATTCAAGAACTTCAGAGCACTCCGTCTCAAGATTGCCAATAAAACCCTGCTGACATTCAGTTGCCTCTTTTTAAACGTTTCCTTTGTTTAAACATTTGGTTTTAAACATTTCCTTTGTTAAACGTTTAAATGTAATTTAAAAAACGGCCCTGTTTTTAAAGCCTCAGAACAAATACCTCATTGCCAAAGCACACCTAACAGATTGTATGCTACGGCCATTTAGTAGTTGCAGTTTAAACAACGCAAATCCGTTTGTAAATTCTACGATCGTAACCTTTTTTAAAATTTAATTTGGGATAGAAAAATCAGCAAGATAAAAAATCCCCCATATGGTTTTACTCGGGGGGGGGGGGGGGGGGGGGGGGGGCAGGAAGGGGAGAAATCAAATCCCCGCTCCCACAATCCATAAGGCTACCAAAAAGGACCAGCAGATGGGCTGACGCTTTCGGCTGTGCTGAACATGGAGAAGAACGTGTTTTTATGATGCCTCGCCTGTTACGACGGAGAACCAAAGACCGGCGATGCCTCCAAATTTGGAAGATGGGCTGTTCTTGGGCCTTGGGAAGGAAGTGGACTTGGTTTAAAAAAAAAAGCAGAGCGGAGAGCAGAGCGGAGAGCAGAGCGGAGAGCAGAGCGGAGAGCAGAGCGGAGAGCAGAGCGGAGAGCAGAGCGGAGAGCAGAGCGGAGAGCAGAGCGGAGAGCAGAGCGGAGAGCACGCATAGCCTCGTTGCCGAAAACCTTGGAACCCTTCTTGTCACCAAAACCACATCGGGACTCACTGTCACCAGTTACAAGGCTATAATGCTTCTTGGCACAGCCTGGAAAACACGCAGAAGCCACCCCGCTTTGCCCCTCTCTCTTCTCTGACCTCAACTGCTTTTCGTACGGAGACTAGTATCGCAGTAAAGTTTTCCAGTACTACTGGAAGGTATTTTAAAAACTTGCAGACTGAAAAAGCATAAAGCTTTTACCATGAAAACAAAGTCTTTCTTCGGAACATCTGAACCCTTACGAACGCTTTCTTCCCTCTTTTAGTACAACATTGTTTGCACAGTGCCAGTTAACGGTAAGCACACAGAAAAAGATCAGGCTTGCGGGAGGAGAAAATAAGCGGAGGGAAGCAAGCGCAACGTGCTCCGGAACACACCTTATTTTTAGTATTCGTGTTCAAATATTTCATTGAAAAACTACAGGAGGAGAGTCGGCACATCCATCACGTTAGCTTCAAAGCCCACACGACAAGCACCTTAGGAAAAAGGCAGACGCACATGGGAGACGTACCTCGTCCTGGCAGACCACTCTGGATCCTTTCCCTCTGTCCCGTACCGTCACGGCAGACGAAAGGGCGACCGCAGAGAAAGGCAATCTGCCGAGAGAGGAAAATGACCTTTAGCGTAAAGCTGGGGAGGAATCTCAAGCTGCCTTCTTCCCTGAAGGTTTGCCAAGACGACAGCTGAGCGGAGGAAAAAGTACTTGGCATCACCTTTGGGACGCTTCTTGGGGCAGGCCACAAGAACTCTTGCATTTTTCAGACAACCCTGCTTTTCGTTGACTCACCGGCAGCTTCAGTTGCACTAGAGCCACCTTCCCGGCTGCACGTAGGTGACAGACACGGACAGGTGCGTTTTCTCAAGCCTACGTACAGCCAAGGTTTCCTCACCCTAGACGGCCCAAGGTGAACGTTTTTGTTACAGGGTACAGCAACCCACCATCCCGCTGAACCGCCTCCTTCCAAAAAAGCAATGATTTCTTCCAGGCCCGTTCTCCAGACGGTCAAGAGCCACAGGACAACATGCCATCAACACTCGAAGAAAAAAAAAAAAAAAAAGTTAAGTAAAAATCAAGCAAAACGTCAGTTTCCATCGCGTTTCATTCATTACATTTCCACTGGCACCTAGGTGCTCCAAAATTAACCATGCTCACACCACAGACTCCTAACAATTCAGTTACGCAGGGAAAGAGAAAAGGCTATTTCCAACTTGCCCATAAAATTAGCATGAGCAAACAGACGAGAAACACCGGACCCTAAAGAAGGTATCGGGCAGCTCTTAATTTATCCGAGAGGGAAGTTGGCTCTTTCACCCCAGAGGAAGACATTCCTAACTACCCAGGCACCAATTCGGGAAGGAGGCGCGCTCTGTTCACTGCAACCCTGCATGAGCTTTTCTGCGCTGGCAGCAAATTTGCCTTTTCTGCCCGTTTGACGTGGAGCACCTGTAGCGCCCCTGCACTCGCAAACGTTTCTCCCCGTTCCCCCAGCCCCACGCCTGCCGTTACCTGAGCAGCCGGCGGAATCAACCCCGCAGGATTTTCTTCCCGGGACGCACAAGGGGACACTGGGAAAAGAGGAGGCAAGAAATGACCCTCTTTGTCACAGCCAGACAACGGGCACAAGCCGGGGGACCCCCACCCCACCTCTGCCCTCGGGAGCGGGGCCCAGACAGGGGCCTGGCAGGGATTTAACCCCCCCGGCAAGAGGCCGGGCTCCCCGCCGGCAGAAGGACCGCTCGCCTCCCCTCTGCCCGGAGCTCCTCGCTCGGGACAGCCCAGCCTGCACCCGGCCGCTCTTCAGCCCTGTGGGGGAGCGCAGTTTGGCCGGCGGGTGCTCCAGCAAACACACGCTCCGGCTAACTGCAGCTCCTGCTCATTACCGCTGCCAGGAGTCTTGCCTCTGGCTAATGCACGCTCCGGACAGAGAACACCCCATCTCACTCCAGCTCCTGCTTGCCAAGCTCTGGCTAATTGAAGCCCCAGACCCCCACCTGCGGGGAGGGTCCACCACGCACCTTGCCCACCCCGTGCTTTTCCCCACAACCCCCAACGCCCTCTCGCCCCTCTCTTCCTGCCCCCCCCCCCCCCCCCCCCCCCCGGCCCCTGCAAAACCAGCCAGACTGGAGTCTGCTCTCAAACCCCAAACCAGCTCATTTAGTGCCTGCTTCTGAGCCCCAAGCCTCACCTGCTGGGCCCGTTCTCAAGCCCCAAAAACGCAGGACTGGACCCCTGCTCCTCAGCCCAAAGCCACACAACTCCGCCTGTTTCTGAACCCCCAAACCAGCCCCGGGAGCCTGCTTTCCAGCTCCAGGGGCAGAAGACCTGCTCTCCGTCTCGGGCCCCGAACCGGCTCACCCTCTCTGCTTCCTCACCCCCTCGGCAGCTCCCGCGGGCCACGCTGAGGGCCGGGCCGAGCGCAGCCACCCTACAGCCCGCCACCCCCAGGGCCCACAGACACTCTTGGGGAGGGCCCGACCCCGCCGCGCTGCAGGGCAGCGCCAGCACGGCCCGGGCGCCGCTTCACTATCGCCCTTTCGGCCTTTATTTCTCCGGCACCACCAGCCCCGCACCCCAAGCTCCACATGCCGAAGGCACTCCACGGGGAGCCGGGCCCAGCCACCCCTGCTCCGAGCCTACAGTGCCCCCCGCTCAGGCCCCCCGCTCCCCCAGCCTCCCTCAGGGGCCCTCCTCGAGGCGCCTTCGGGCCTCCCGCTCACCTCGACGCGCTCCAGATGCCCCACCACGTGCTCGCGGCGGTACCGCGGGGCCGGGGCCGGCCCGGCCCCGCTTCTCTCAGGGACGCTCCGCTCCGCTCCGCCTTCGAACTGGGCGCCATTTTTCTCCGGCCCCTTCCGCTTCCGGAGCGCCCACCACGGCCCGCCTATGCCGCGCACCCATTGGTCGCCGTCCGCACTCCTCCCAGGGAGACCCCGCTCCATTGGCCCGGCCTCGCCGGAAATCGCCGCCGCGCCCCACGCCGACGAGGCGATCCGACCAATCGGAGCGCGGCACCCGCGCTGTGATTGGCCCGCCCATCCGCCCATCCGCCCGGGAGCCGTTGCCATGGTGAAGAGGCGCCCGCGGCGGCGCGGGCCGTTGCCGGGCCTGTCGGGGCGGTAATCCCCAAAACACGGCTTTGGCTTAAAAGCTGCAGAGATTTGTGTGGCACAGCACAAAATAAACCGGTTGCGCAGCCCGGTCCCCGCAGCGCTCCCCGGGGTCAGGCACTTCGAGGGGGGACGGCGCTCCCCAGCTCCGGGGGCACCGGCCGCTGCGCCGGCGCGAGGGCCAGCCTCTGCGGGGGGGGACAGGGCGGTGGGGGTGACGGGGGAGACTCCGGGGCAGCTCTGACGAGCTGCGGAGGCGCCCGGCGTCTGCGCCTGACGGGGGTGCCCGCCTTCTTCCCCTCTTGCGTACCGTCAGCTCTCGGGTAACTGCCGGAGGCTGCCCGGAGCCGGCTCGCCTCCAGCGGATCGGCAGCCTGCCGCAGCGGGCAGTTTGAAGCTTCCAGGCCCGCCACCCCCGGGCGGCCAGCGGCCAGGAGACACCCCCGCAACGGCGAAGGGGCTCGCTCGCCTCCGCGGTGCCCCCGGAAAAGACCCGCCGCCGGGGATGGCGCCCCGCGGCCGCCCGTGCGCGGCCGGCGCTGCGATACCGCGCTTCGGCCACGAGGGGGCGGCACGAGCGAGAACGCGGCGGGCCCGGCCGAGGCGGGGCCGAGGCGGGCCGGGAGGCGGGGCCGAGGCGGGCAGAAGGCGGGGCCGAAACGAGGCGTGAGGCGGGGCCGAGGCGGGCAGAAGGCGGGGCCGAGGGGGGCCGGGAGGCGGGGCCGAAACGAGGCGTGAGGCGGGGCCGAGGCGGGCAGAAGGCGGGGCCGAAACGAGGCGTGAGGCGGGGCCGAGGCGGGCAGAAGGCGGGGCCGAGGGGGGCCGGGAGGCGGGGCCGAAACGAGGAGTGAGGCGGGGCCGAGGGGGGCCGGGAGGCGGGGCCGAAACGAGGCGTGAGGCGGGGCCGAGGCGGGCAGAAGGCGGGGCCGAGGGGGGCCGGGAGGCGGGGCCGAAACGAGGAGTGAGGCGGGGCCGAGGGGGGCCGGGAGGCGGGGCCGAAACGAGGCGTGAGGCGGGGCCGAGGCGGGCAGAAGGCGGGGCCGAGGGGGGCCGGGAGGCGGGGCCGAGGCGGGCAGAAGGCGGGGCCGAGGCGGGGCCGAAACGAGGCGTGAGGCGGGGCCGGGAGGCGGGGCCGAGGCGGGCAGAAGGCGGGGCCGAAACGAGGCGTGAGGCGGGGCCGAGGCGGGCCGGGAGGCGGGGCCGAGGCGGGCCGGGAGGCGGGGCCGAGGCGGGCCGGGAGGCGGGGCCGAGGCGGGCCGGGAGGCGGGGCCGAGGCGGGCCGGGAGGCGGGGCCGAAACGAGGCGGGCAGAAGACGGGGCCGAGGCGGGGCGTCAGGCCCAGCCGACTTTGGGGTGATTTAGAGGAGGTGCGGTTTGTGGTTTTCGATTCTCCTGACCTCCCCTGCCCCGCCAAACCCTTACCAGTCAAACCTGGGTTTATTGCATACCCCTTTGCCCTCCCTTAGCTCAAGAATCTTATTAACTAAATACCGCAAAGCACTATGCAGAACTGTTTGCTTTTCTCAAAAAGAACAATTGCCAAAGACATTTAAGTAAATTCTTTTTAAAAATGTGTTTCTGCAACCTATCAATACAAACGTTCCAGAGGCAGATTGGATAGAAACTTATACATCATCTTGGGTGTATTTAAAAGTTTCCATGGAAACCATTTCTTTGTCAAAAGAACAACATTGCTCTGGGCTATTTGGCACTCACACCAAGCACTGTCCAGCTCCGGGCCGCAGGCAGCAGCTTTTCAAACTGCTTTTACGTCTTCCAGGGAGATTACAAGGGAGGGGAGAGTTTTTAAACGCTTTCTACAAAAACGCAAAGAAAGCCTTTCAAAAACCTTACCGAGCATAGACATTTCACTTGCTATCTCTTTACACAGACACAGACAGAGATACACCCAGGGTAAAGACAAACCTGGGAAACACCACAAAACCTCCACGAGCTGAAGGGGACAGACACAGCAAAGAAAGAGGAGGGAAGGGGAGAGTCAGGCAGCGAGAGAACGATAAAGCCAGAAATGGGCTGTGGGACGCATCTTTTGAGAGTCTGAAATCCTTGATGTAATAGAGCAGATTTTTTTTAGAGTGGGTTTTTATTTTGAACTCCTTCGCGATACAGAAACAAAGAGGCATTTATCAATAGACAGTAAAAGGAGAGGGTTTGCCCTATTTCAATGCCTCGTGCCCATATTTACAGCTTTCAAGGTTTTTTCATCTCCCCCACGAATTTGCAGACGTTTTGGGGCTGCGATCGGCCTCTTGTGGGGCGACCCCTGCGTGACCCCCCCAGCCCCCACTCACCTGCTCCTCCGCCATGTCGTCATCGTCGTTGTCCCCAGGGACCTTGGGCTGCCCCAAATGACATCATCACACACACACAGACATGCACACCCCTTTTTATTCCCACCCCCCCCCCCCCGCAAAAGAAGGCACAAAGCCACTGCACCCAGGGCTGGTCCCGTCCCCTCGGGGCGCTCAACCTCCGGCAGGCAAACCTGGGCAGGGGGGTCTACTGAGCGTCGCTAGGCCCGTACAGCGAGACACCTGAAACACAAAAAGCCCCAATTATGTTTCAGCAGATTAACAAAGAGCACAGAAGAAAGCAGAGGAATTCCCTCACACCGAGGGACGGGACAGCAGCTGAGCTACAGGAGGACTCCAGGGAAGCAGCTCAGCGTGAAATACAGCGCGGCCTTTCAAAGCCAGAGCGACTGCAACTCTTCCAGTCAGCATTAAGACTAATTGGTGCCATTCTGAGCACAACAGTAAACCCTCGGGCTGGCCCTGGGGAACGCCTCCTCCCTTCCTCATGGCGCTGCCGCTGCCCACGGGGACATCCCCCTGCCAGGCTGCCGCACAGAGCTGGGCCGTGACCACAATCGACGTGACGGACCCCCTCAAACAGCTACAGCCCTCGCGCCACCGCCGCCGCTGCTGCACACCTTGCTGGGTCAGTACAGCCAAAAGGGAAGGGTAAAACTCTGAAGAGGGCAATGAACAAGAACCAACAAAGCTCAGTCCTTCACTCCATGCTGAAGAGGTGCACGTATGCTTAGAGAGATCTCTCTCTCCAATAAAAATACTTATAACAGTATTTGACTTTCCTTTGGCACCAAATGAACTTGCCCAGCTGTCAATCCATACCATTAAACCATCCGTCTCCAAAATACACAGCTATAATTTGACTCGGGGGAGGGGTGGGTGCTGCACGATTAGCGGGGACGTCTGGCCGGCTGCCCTGCCCAGGAGAGATGCTGCTGAACTGCCGGGGAAAGGCGCCGCTGACAGCCAGACAGCATTCAAGAACTTCAGAGCACTCCGTCTCAAGATTGCCAATAAAACCCTGCTGACATTCAGTTGCCTCTTTTTAAACGTTTCCTTTGTTTAAACATTTGGTTTTAAACATTTCCTTTGTTAAACGTTTAAATGTAATTTAAAAAACGGCCCTGTTTTTAAAGCCTCAGAACAAATACCTCATTGCCAAAGCACACCTAACAGATTGTATGCTACGGCCATTTAGTAGTTGCAGTTTAAACAACGCAAATCCGTTTGTAAATTCTACGATCGTAACCTTTTTTAAAATTTAATTTGGGATAGAAAAATCAGCAAGATAAAAAATCCCCCATATGGTTTTACTCGGGGGGGGGGGGGGGGCAGGAAGGGGAGAAATCAAATCCCCGCTCCCACAATCCATAAGGCTACCAAAAAGGACCAGCAGATGGGCTGACGCTTTCGGCTGTGCTGAACATGGAGAAGAACGTGTTTTTATGATGCCTCGCCTGTTACGACGGAGAACCAAAGACCGGCGATGCCTCCAAATTTGGAAGATGGGCTGTTCTTGGGCCTTGGGAAGGAAGTGGACTTGGTTTAAAAAAAAAAGCAGAGCGGAGAGCAGAGCGGAGAGCAGAGCGGAGAGCAGAGCGGAGAGCAGAGCGGAGAGCAGAGCGGAGAGCAGAGCGGAGAGCAGAGCGGAGAGCAGAGCGGAGAGCAGAGCGGAGAGCAGAGCGGAGAGCAGAGCGGAGAGCAGAGCGGAGAGCACGCATAGCCTCGTTGCCGAAAACCTTGGAACCCTTCTTGTTCACCAAAACCACATCGGGACTCACTGTCACCAGTTACAAGGCTATAATGCTTCTTGGCACAGCCTGGAAAACACGCAGAAGCCACCCCGCTTTGCCCCTCTCTCTTCTCTGACCTCAACTGCTTTTCGTACGGAGACTAGTATCGCAGTAAAGTTTTCCAGTACTACTGGAAGGTATTTTAAAAACTTGCAGACTGAAAAAGCATAAAGCTTTTACCATGAAAACAAAGTCTTTCTTCGGAACATCTGAACCCTTACGAACGCTTTCTTCCCTCTTTTAGTACAACATTGTTTGCACAGTGCCAGTTAACGGTAAGCACACAGAAAAAGATCAGGCTTGCGGGAGGAGAAAATAAGCGGAGGGAAGCAAGCGCAACGTGCTCCGGAACACACCTTATTTTTAGTATTCGTGTTCAAATATTTCATTGAAAAACTACAGGAGGAGAGTCGGCACATCCATCACGTTAGCTTCAAAGCCCACACGACAAGCACCTTAGGAAAAAGGCAGACGCACATGGGAGACGTACCTCGTCCTGGCAGACCACTCTGGATCCTTTCCCTCTGTCCCGTACCGTCACGGCAGACGAAAGGGCGACCGCAGAGAAAGGCAATCTGCCGAGAGAGGAAAATGACCTTTAGCGTAAAGCTGGGGAGGAATCTCAAGCTGCCTTCTTCCCTGAAGGTTTGCCAAGACGACAGCTGAGCGGAGGAAAAAGTACTTGGCATCACCTTTGGGACGCTTCTTGGGGCAGGCCACAAGAACTCTTGCATTTTTCAGACAACCCTGCTTTTCGTTGACTCACCGGCAGCTTCAGTTGCACTAGAGCCACCTTCCCGGCTGCACGTAGGTGACAGACACGGACAGGTGCGTTTTCTCAAGCCTACGTACAGCCAAGGTTTCCTCACCCTAGACGGCCCAAGGTGAACGTTTTTGTTACAGGGTACAGCAACCCACCATCCCGCTGAACCGCCTCCTTCCAAAAAAGCAATGATTTCTTCCAGGCCCGTTCTCCAGACGGTCAAGAGCCACAGGACAACATGCCATCAACACTCGAAGAAAAAAAAAAAAAAAAAGTTAAGTAAAAATCAAGCAAAACGTCAGTTTCCATCGCGTTTCATTCATTACATTTCCACTGGCACCTAGGTGCTCCAAAATTAACCATGCTCACACCACAGACTCCTAACAATTCAGTTACGCAGGGAAAGAGAAAAGGCTATTTCCAACTTGCCCATAAAATTAGCATGAGCAAACAGACGAGAAACACCGGACCCTAAAGAAGGTATCGGGCAGCTCTTAATTTATCCGAGAGGGAAGTTGGCTCTTTCACCCCAGAGGAAGACATTCCTAACTACCCAGGCACCAATTCGGGAAGGAGGCGCGCTCTGTTCACTGCAACCCTG
This sequence comes from Vanellus vanellus, assembly GCF_965231255.1. Lineage (NCBI taxonomy): Eukaryota > Metazoa > Chordata > Aves > Charadriiformes > Charadriidae > Vanellus > Vanellus vanellus. Next base: position 18,793 of record NW_028127071.1, read on the forward strand.
CATGAGCTTTTCTGCGCTGGCAGCAAATTTGCCTTTTCTGCCCGTTTGACGTGGAGCACCTGTAGCGCCCCTGCACTCGCAAACGTTTCTCCCCGTTCCCCCAGCCCCACGCCTGCCGTTACCTGAGCAGCCGGCGGAATCAACCCCGCAGGATTTTCTTCCCGGGACGCACAAGGGGACACTGGGAAAAGAGGAGGCAAGAAATGACCCTCTTTGTCACAGCCAGACAACGGGCACAAGCCGGGGGACCCCCACCCCACCTCTGCCCTCGGGAGCGGGGCCCAGACAGGGGCCTGGCAGGGATTTAACCCCCCCGGCAAGAGGCCGGGCTCCCCGCCGGCAGAAGGACCGCTCGCCTCCCCTCTGCCCGGAGCTCCTCGCTCGGGACAGCCCAGCCTGCACCCGGCCGCTCTTCAGCCCTGTGGGGGAGCGCAGTTTGGCCGGCGGGTGCTCCAGCAAACACACGCTCCGGCTAACTGCAGCTCCTGCTCATTACCGCTGCCAGGAGTCTTGCCTCTGGCTAATGCACGCTCCGGACAGAGAACACCCCATCTCACTCCAGCTCCTGCTTGCCAAGCTCTGGCTAATTGAAGCCCCAGACCCCCACCTGCGGGGAGGGTCCACCACGCACCTTGCCCACCCCGTGCTTTTCCCCACAACCCCCAACGCCCTCTCGCCCCTCTCTTCCTGCCCCCCCCCCCCCCCCCCCCCCCCGGCCCCTGCAAAACCAGCCAGACTGGAGTCTGCTCTCAAACCCCAAACCAGCTCATTTAGTGCCTGCTTCTGAGCCCCAAGCCTCACCTGCTGGGCCCGTTCTCAAGCCCCAAAAACGCAGGACTGGACCCCTGCTCCTCAGCCCAAAGCCACACAACTCCGCCTGTTTCTGAACCCCCAAACCAGCCCCGGGAGCCTGCTTTCCAGCTCCAGGGGCAGAAGACCTGCTCTCCGTCTCGGGCCCCGAACCGGCTCACCCTCTCTGCTTCCTCACCCCCTCGGCAGCTCCCGCGGGCCACGCTGAGGGCCGGGCCGAGCGCAGCCACCCTACAGCCCGCCACCCCCAGGGCCCACAGACACTCTTGGGGAGGGCCCGACCCCGCCGCGCTGCAGGGCAGCGCCAGCACGGCCCGGGCGCCGCTTCACTATCGCCCTTTCGGCCTTTATTTCTCCGGCACCACCAGCCCCGCACCCCAAGCTCCACATGCCGAAGGCACTCCACGGGGAGCCGGGCCCAGCCACCCCTGCTCCGAGCCTACAGTGCCCCCCGCTCAGGCCCCCCGCTCCCCCAGCCTCCCTCAGGGGCCCTCCTCGAGGCGCCTTCGGGCCTCCCGCTCACCTCGACGCGCTCCAGATGCCCCACCACGTGCTCGCGGCGGTACCGCGGGGCCGGGGCCGGCCCGGCCCCGCTTCTCTCAGGGACGCTCCGCTCCGCTCCGCCTTCGAACTGGGCGCCATTTTTCTCCGGCCCCTTCCGCTTCCGGAGCGCCCACCACGGCCCGCCTATGCCGCGCACCCATTGGTCGCCGTCCGCACTCCTCCCAGGGAGACCCCGCTCCATTGGCCCGGCCTCGCCGGAAATCGCCGCCGCGCCCCACGCCGACGAGGCGATCCGACCAATCGGAGCGCGGCACCCGCGCTGTGATTGGCCCGCCCATCCGCCCATCCGCCCGGGAGCCGTTGCCATGGTGAAGAGGCGCCCGCGGCGGCGCGGGCCGTTGCCGGGCCTGTCGGGGCGGTAATCCCCAAAACACGGCTTTGGCTTAAAAGCTGCAGAGATTTGTGTGGCACAGCACAAAATAAACCGGTTGCGCAGCCCGGTCCCCGCAGCGCTCCCCGGGGTCAGGCACTTCGAGGGGGGACGGCGCTCCCCAGCTCCGGGGGCACCGGCCGCTGCGCCGGCGCGAGGGCCAGCCTCTGCGGGGGGGGACAGGGCGGTGGGGGTGACGGGGGAGACTCCGGGGCAGCTCTGACGAGCTGCGGAGGCGCCCGGCGTCTGCGCCTGACGGGGGTGCCCGCCTTCTTCCCCTCTTGCGTACCGTCAGCTCTCGGGTAACTGCCGGAGGCTGCCCGGAGCCGGCTCGCCTCCAGCGGATCGGCAGCCTGCCGCAGCGGGCAGTTTGAAGCTTCCAGGCCCGCCACCCCCGGGCGGCCAGCGGCCAGGAGACACCCCCGCAACGGCGAAGGGGCTCGCTCGCCTCCGCGGTGCCCCCGGAAAAGACCCGCCGCCGGGGATGGCGCCCCGCGGCCGCCCGTGCGCGGCCGGCGCTGCGATACCGCGCTTCGGCCACGAGGGGGCGGCACGAGCGAGAACGCGGCGGGCCCGGCCGAGGCGGGGCCGAGGCGGGCCGGGAGGCGGGGCCGAGGCGGGCAGAAGGCGGGGCCGAAACGAGGCGTGAGGCGGGGCCGAGGCGGGCAGAAGGCGGGGCCGAGGGGGGCCGGGAGGCGGGGCCGAAACGAGGCGTGAGGCGGGGCCGAGGCGGGCAGAAGGCGGGGCCGAAACGAGGCGTGAGGCGGGGCCGAGGCGGGCAGAAGGCGGGGCCGAGGGGGGCCGGGAGGCGGGGCCGAAACGAGGAGTGAGGCGGGGCCGAGG